>NC_091573.1:26827291-26829791 GCF_042767895.1 Penaeus vannamei
ATCTATCTATTCCTTTCTCTCTCTCTCTCTCACTCTCTCTCTCCCTCTCTCTCTCTCTTTCCCTCCCTCCCCCTATCCTTCATCTCTCTTCTTCTCTCTCTCTCTCTCTCTCTCTCTCTCTCTCTCTCTCTCTCTCTCTCTCTCTCTCTCTCTCTCTCTCTCTCTCTCTCTCTCTCTCTCTCTCTCCCTCCCTCCTTCCATCTCTTTCTTTCTCTCTCTCTTCTCTCTCTCTCTCTCTCTCTCTCTCTCTCTCTCTCTCTCTGCTCTCTCTCTCTCTCTCTCTCTCTCTCTCTTTCTCTTTCCCTCTCTCTCTCTCTCCCTCCCTCTCTCTCTCTCTCTTCTCTCTTCTCTCTCTCTCTCTCTCTCTCTCTCTCTCTCTCTCTCTCTCTCTCTCTCTCTCTCCTCTCTCCTCCTCTCCATCTCTCTCTCTCTCTCTCTCTCTCTCTCTCCCTCTCTCCCTTTCATCTCTCTCTCTCTCTCTCTCTCTCTCTCTCTCTCTCTCTCTCTCCTCTCTCTCTTCCATCCTTCTTCCTCTCTCTCTCTCTCTCTCTCTCTCTCTCTAAAAAACTCCTCCCTCCCTCCTCCTTCCATCTCTCTTCCTTCTCCCTCTCTCTCTCTCTCTCTCTCTCTCTCTCTCTCTCTCTCTCTCTCTCTCTCTCTCTCTCTCTCTCTCTCTCTCTCTCTCTCTCTCTCTCTCCTTCCCTCCCTCCTTCTGTCTCTCTCTCTTTCTCTCTTTCTCTCTCTAATCTCTCTCTCTCTCTCTCTCTCTCTCTCTTTCTCTCTCCTCCTCCTCTCTCTCCATCTCTTCTCTCTCTCTTCTCTCTCTCTCTCTTTCTTCTCTTTCTTCCTCCTTCTCATCTCTCTCTCTCTCTCTCTCGGTCTCTCTCTCTCTCTCTCTCTCTCTCTCTCTCTCTCTCTCTCTCTCTCTCTCTCTCTCTCTCTCTCTCTCTCTCTCTTTCTCTCTCTCCTCTCCTCTCTCTCTCTCCCTCTCCCTCTCTCCCTCTCTCCTCCTCTATCACTCTCTCCTCCCCTCCATCCTTCTTCTTCCCCCCCTCTTTCTACTCACACTCTCTTCTCCCCTCCATCCTTCTCTTTTTCTCTCTCACTCCCTCTTTCCCCTCTCTCCCCTGTCTCCCTCCCTCCCTCCCTCTCTCCCTCCCTCTCTCTCACTCTCACTTCCCTCTCCCACAGCCTGCAAGTAATTGAATGCGATACGTCTCGCCCTCGCCTGATACGCCCTAAAAGCCAGTAGATTGCTTGATACAACGCGCATGTGAAGCGGGCGCTCTTTAACGTGCGCTGACTCACGTACACTTAATAAACACAAACACACTAAGGTGTATTTTGACGATAAAGAATTACAGTGACGTGTACTCGTCACGGTTTCTTTAAAACATTAGAATATGTACATATATTCATGTTCATTAATATGAATAGAAATGTACGGGATCTATCTCATATACAGATATGTATTCACAAACACACGCGACCTGATGTATATTCAGAAACACACGTTTTATCATACTTTTCTGCTGTAATTATAACCTTATGTTTCATCTATTGATTTTGATATATTTACTCTCGCACGGACACATACAAGCACACACACGCAAGCACACCCACATAAGCACACACACCCAAGCACACAGACGCAAACACACACACGTAAGCACACACACCCAAGCACACACACGCAAACACACGACACAAGCACACGCAGGCAAACACACGCACACAAGCACACACACGCAAGTACACGCACACAAGCACACATACGCAAGCACACGCACGCAAACACACGTACACAAGCACACGCACACAATCACACACACGCACGCAGTAAAGCCCAAACAACGAAATAAACTCAGAATTCAATAATCAAGGTACGATATCGACTTCAGGAGAACCTGAATACGAAATACATCCACCTGTGTGAGTTCTGCTTAACCCTTTCCCTCCCTTGGACGCGGGTCGGTGGAGCTCTTATGTTTTCGTCGAAAGGATTGTTGTCTTTTTCTATCTCTTCTTATCGGCATTCCTCTTCTTTTTATTTATTTTGTTTCTGTTTTCCTATTTCTTCTTTTTCTTATTTTTTTCTGGTTTCCTATTTCTTTTTATTTTTTTCCATTCCCTATCCTTCCTTTCTAGTATCTTTCTTCATTTATTCTTATTCCTCATTCTTTCTTTCACTGTTCCTATTCCTCCTTACCCCTTCCTTTTTCCACTCTTGGCCTTCCTTTTTTACCTTTCTTCATCCATCTCTATTCCTTCTTTTCTTTTCTTGCTCCGTTTTTATTCCTCATTCACGTCCCTCAATTCTTTACCCTCTGCCTCTCCTTCCTTCTTTCTTCCTCCATCCTTATTCCTCCTTTCTTTCTCCTTTCCTATTCCTCCTTCGGCTTCCTTCTTTACTCCATCCTTATTCCTCCTTTCTTCCTCCACCTCTATATACTTCTTGCTCTTTCGCTTGCTTTTCTCTTCCGTATCTCTTCTACTCCCT
>NC_091573.1:26849791-26857291 GCF_042767895.1 Penaeus vannamei
CATCCGGGGAAGCTCATTGAAACCCAACATGACTCTCCCACGCTGAGTCTACATATGTTGATGACAGTTCTGTAATTAATTTATATTATAGTCGAGTTCGGGTGAAGATATTGCTGGCGGGTTGGAAGTGAGGGGACGATGGCGAATTCGAAAGGTCATATTAATTTTCGAGGATGTCTTGAACTAATTTCGGGTTGGGGGGAGGGGGAAGGGGGGGAAGGGAGGGGGGAAGGGGGAAAGGGAGGGAGGAAGGGAGGGGGGAAGGGAGGAGGGAGGAAGGGGGAAGGGGAGGGAGGGAGCGAGGAAGGGAGGGGGAAGGAAGGGGGAGGGAGGGGGAAGGAAGGGGCAGGGAGGGGGAAGGAGGGGGAGGGAGGAAGGGAAGGGGAGGGAGGAAGGGAGGGGGAGGGAGGGGGTGAGGGGAGAGAGGAAGAGAGGGAGCGATTGAGAGGGTTGAGGGAAATAAGGGAGGGAGGGAGGGAATGAGAGGGTGGGAAGGGGAAAAGGGAGTGAGGGAGAGGGTGGAAGGAAGTGAGGGAGAGGGCTGTAAGGGGAGGACACGGTAGGAGGAAGTGAGGGTGGCAAATCTAAGAGAAATGATATGCTGTTTTGAATTCTGAATAGAACAAGAAAAATAAACATGATTTCGTAAACTTCCAGCTTTTTTAATTTTGTTTCTCTTTTATGTGTGCGTGAGAATATGACAATGATGATGGCGATGATGATGGTGACGACGTACATATAAATTTGGAAGGAATGGACATCCTTAGTGTTGATGTTAGAAAATGCATCTTTCCACGCGTGTTAATGTACTTTTCCATAGAGGGTGGAAGGAAGTGAGGGAGAGGGTGGGAGGAAATGAAGGGGAAAAGGAAGGGAGAGAGTGAGGGAATAGGGGAGGGAAGGGTGTAGGGTTGAAGGTGGAAAAAAAATGAGAGGAGAGAGAGGGGGAGAGAGAAAGAGAGAGAGAGGGAGGGAGAGAGAGAGAGAGAGAGAGAGAGAGAGAGAGAGAGAGAGAGAGAGAGAGAGAGAGAGAGAGAGAGAGAGAGAGAGAGAGAGAGAGAAGAGAGAGAAGAGAGAGTGAGACAGAGAGCGAGAGAGATAGAGAAACAGAGACAGAGAAAGACAAAGCCAGAGACAGAGAGAGACAAAGACAGAGACAGAGAGAGATAAAGGACAGATAAAGATTAAGACGACAAAGCAGAGATAAAACAATCCAGACTCCACTTCTAATCTGTTCTAGGAAGCTCCAAAATCAGAACCAAAATAGAAATTGTCTAAACGACTTTTGCAGCGAAGTTGATGAATCTGATTGCCAACTGCTTCATGTCAGACAGTTATATTCTCCTTCATTTAAGTAATTAATATTCATAAAGAAAAAGCAAGGAGAAGATAGATAGTTGCATGGGTAGAAAGAGAGATATAAATAGAAAGACGATAAAGACAGATAAACACACACACACAGAAAGAAAGAGAGAGAGAGAGAGAGAGAGAGAGAGAGAGAGAGAGAGAGAGAGAGAGAGAGAGAGAGAGAGAGAGAGAGAGAGAGAGAGAGAGAGAGAGAGAGAAAGAGAAAGAGAGAGCGAGAAATACAGACCCCAGAGAAGGACAAAAACATAGACAGAGACAAACAGACCGATAGAAATACAGAAAGCTATCGCAGAATGCGTTTTCCTTCGTAGTTATTAAAACTTTGCAAACAAGCTAAACTGGTTGGTGGATCTGAACCACAACTGCGGGGTTTTACCAAGTTATTCCGTAGCAACTTTGCCCTGGAAACTGTATGCCAACATTTCCAGCAATTATCACTGGCCAAGTCCTCAAATACATGGTCTCCTGAAATGCTCGAAAAAATCATGTCTTGGATATTCGCCCACGTCTAGGAACATAAAATGATTATATATATATAAATATATATATATATATATATATATATATATATATATATATATATATATATATATATATATATATATATATATATATATATATATATATATATATATATATATATATATATATCATATATATATATATATATATATATATATATATATCATATATATATATATATATATATATATATATATATATATATATATATATATATATATATATATATATATATATATATATATATATATATTTTTTTTAGATGTATATATATATATTATATATTATACATGCATACATACTTACATACATACATATATACACACAAAAACACATACACACACATTCATAAACAAACATACGCATTATCCTTACTATTACTGTCATCATTGTTATCATTATTGTTGTTGCTGTTGTAGCTTATGTTATCCTTAGTATTATTACCATTATCATTATCATCTTTATTGCCCCTCTCACCATTCCATGCATTACCGATACCAATATCCTCATTATGACCTACGGTGCAACAAAACAACTTAGTGAGCGGATAGACAACAAAGCAAGATCAGAGGTGCAGACTCCTCCCTCACCCAGAGGAAGACAACGAGAACCATCTTCCACATCAACTCTTTTACAACCTTGATCTAGGACACTAAAAAGGCCATCACTACTAACGGTTCGGGACGAGTCATATGACCTCGCGTTGTGGAACTTCACCCCGTATTAATTATGTATATGTACTAGGTAATTGTGTATATGTATGTATTTGAAAATCAGTGTATTGTATATATGTATGTATTTGAATATCAATCTATTGTATATATGTATGTATTTGAATATCAATGTATGTATGTATATATGTATGTATTTGAATATCAATGTATGTATGTATATATGTATGTATTTGAATATCAATCTATTGTATTTATGTATGTATTTGAATATCAATGTATGTATGTATATATGTATGTATTTGAATATCAATCTATTGTATATATGTATGTATTTGAATATCAATGTATGTATGTATATATGTATGTATTTGAATATCAATCTATTGTATATATGTATGTATTTGAATATCAATGTATGTATGTATATATGTATGTATTTGAATACCAATCTATTGTATATATGTATGTATTTGAATATCAATCTATTGTATATATGTATGTATTTGAATATCAATGTATGTATGTATATATGTATGTATTTGAATACCAATCTATTGTATATATGTATGTATTTGAATATCAATGTATGTATGCATATATGTATGTATTTGAATATCAATGTATGTATGTATATATGTATGTATTTGAATATCAATGTATGTATGCATATATGTATGTATTTGAATATCAATCTATTGTATATATGTATGTATTTGAATATCAATGTATGTATGCATATATGTATGTATTTGAATATCAATGTATGTATGCATATATGTATGTATTTGAATATCAATGTATGTATGTATATATGTATGTATTTGAATATCAATGTATGTATGCATATATGTATGTATTTGAATATCAATGTATGTATGTATATATGTATGTATTTGAATATCAATGTATGTATGCATATATGTATGTATTTGAATATCAATCTATTGTATATATGTATGTATTTGAATATCAATGTATGTATGTATATATGTATGTATTTGAATATCAATGTATGTATGCATATATGTATGTATTTGAATATCAATCTATTGTATATATGTATGTATTTGAATATCAATGTATGTATGTATATATGTATGTATTTGAATATCAATGTATGTATGCATATATGTATGTATTTGAATATCAATCTATTGTATATATGTATGTATTTGAATATCAATGTATGTATGCATATATGTATGTATCTGAATATCAATCTATTGTATATATGTATGTATTTGAATATCAATGTATGTATGCATATATGTATGTATTTGAATATCAATCTATTGTATATATGTATGTATTTGAATATCAATCTATTGTATATATGTATGTATTTGAATAATGTATTGTATATATAGATGTAAAGTTATCCAGGTGTCTTTTAAGAGAGCGCTCTGCTCTCAAAGGACTTGCCAAAACCATTTATTTGTATACTTTATAATTTTAATGTCGATATTGGCTAAATAAATCATTTGAATCTGAATCTGAATAGTTATATGGGATGCCGTATAGGTTTTAAAAGATACGGCAGCTTTTTGTTTGACTCTGAAGAATAAAGAATTTGTTATTAAAGATACGGCGTTCATATGAAGGTTATGGAGATATTAATACGAAAGTGGATTTATGAGTTATTTGATCCACACTATTACCATGTTGTATGGACGAGAGAATCGCGTTTGGAACGTGTATGTATGTCGGCGCCTCCTAAGATTTTTATTTTCATTTCGCTGATTTTCATTCAGTGAGATCAAAGTCACGTTCAGTCTCTATATTCCTTTGATCTCCAATTCTAACGAAATGCCTACGTCACGCGCCTAAAAAATCTAATTTGATAATATGAATACTGTAGACTAATCACTTCCCTGAATTCCACGAATTCACGTCAAAATGTTCTAAAGGGATACCAACACACACACAAACATACGCAAATATGTGTGTGTGTGTGTGTGTGTGTGTGTGTGTGTGTGTGTGTGTGTGTGTGTGTGTGTGTGTGTGTGTGTGTGTGTGTGTGTGAGTGTGTGTGTGTGTGTATGTGTGTGTGTGTGTGTGTGTGTGTGTGTGTGTGTGTGTGTGTGTGTGTGTGTGTGTGTGTGTGTGTGTGTGTGTGTGTGTGTGTGTGTGTGTGTGTGTGTGTGTGTGTGTGTGTGTCTGTGTGTGTGAGTGTGTGTGTGTGTGTATGTGTGTGTGTGTGTGTGTGTGAGTGTGTGTGTGTGTGTGTGTGCGAACGCAGACGCAAACAGAGTAACATGTGCACAGAGTTGGAAAGGAAAACAGCCACAAAAGGAAATGAAACTCAAGCATCTAGAGATCCTCATCAACGGATAAATGACCGAATTGGTTATTTCGGTTATTCACCCTCTGATAAGGATCTCTTGATGACTTCGAAACGTTACGTTTTATTATTTTTTTATGCCTGTTTTTATTTTCATATATATGTATATACATACATACATACACACACACACACACACACACACACACACACACACACACACACACACACACACACACACACACACACATATATATATATATATATATATATATATATATATATATATATATATATATGTATATATATATATATATATATATATATATATATATATATATATATATTTACATATATATACAAATATATATACAAACACACACACAAACACACACACACACACACACACACACAGACATCTATGTGTGTTTCTGCTTGTGTTTGGCGTGTGTGTGTGTGTGTTTTGCGTATACATGAGTGTGTGGAGGGAGAGAGAGTGATACACGCATAGATATTTTTTGCATGAATAAGAAAATATACATATATCTACAAAAGAGTCAAAGGTCTGTCAAGTCCGCTTGTCATTTGCGAGAAAACTTTATGAAAAAAAAATCCAAAGTCTTAATAAGTACAATCACTTATTTTTATTTATCTATTTATCATTTCTAAGAGGATCAGTGGATTGCAATATTCAAACTCTTGACAGATTAATATAAATTCAATCGTCTCATTTATCTCAGAAGAAATTTATATGCAAATGCACCATTCCCTCCTTCCCTCATTCCTCTGCTCCTCCCTCCCTATATATATATATATATATATATATATATATATATATATATATATATATATATATATATATATATATATATATATATATATATATATATATATATATATATATATATACATATATACATATATATATATATATATATATATATATATATATATACATATATATGTGTGTGTGTATGTGTGTGTGTGTGTCTGTGTGTGTGTGTGTGTATGTGTGTGTGTGTGTGTTTGTGTGTGTGTGTGTGTTTTCTCACTTTCTTCAATAAATCTAGTTTGTGCATTTTTTATTCATATATATATATATATATATATATATATATATATATATATATATATATGTGTGTGTGTGTGTGTGTGTGTGTGTGTGTGTGTGTGTGTGTGTGTGTGTGTGTGTGTGTGTGTGTATGTATATATATATATATATATATATATATATATATATATATATATATATATATGTATATATATATATATGTATATATATATATATATATATATATATATATATATATATATATATATATGAATGTATGTATGTATGTATGCATGTATATACATAATGGACACAACCACGTTTATCAGTACATACACACACACGCCTCCAGATCTTCCTTCGTCACACTGCAAAAATCTCTCGCAGCATAGATGTACAACTTCGCTAATGAGAGCCACCCACACAAGCTCCTCGGCCGGTGCCAACACGGTGCCACAGCTTCTCGATTTTTTTTCATTTTTTTAATGGGGGTATGGGAAGGGCCGGATGAAGAAGTTTTTTTTTTTTTTTTTTTTTTTTTTTTTTTGCTTTACATGTCCGGCATTTTTTTTTTTTTTTTTTGGGGGGGGCATAGATGTGGATATATGTGTATGTATGTATAGGTATATATATTTATTATCAAGCATACACATATACGAGGGTACAAATATATATACATACATATATATATATATATATATATATATATATATATATATATATATATATATATATATATACATATATATATACATAAGTACATCTGACAGGGGATCGGGAATTGCACCGTTCTCATGTGCGCAGAACTCGGTCCCTGTTAAGAAGGGACAAGGAACAGTTTATTAGGAGTCTTGCAGAGGAGGTAGAAGGCCATTTCTTAGTAAATGACCTTCGTCCTGCATACCAAGCCCTGAGAAAGCTGAACTCCAAGCCCTCTTCACAGGTGACAGCAGTTCGCTCAGTAAGTGGTCAGATCGTTTCAGATCCTGTTGCGGTGCGGGGACGTTGGGCTGAGTATTTTGAGCAGCTGTACCAGGTTGACCCACCAACAGTTAACTTGGATGCGGGTAGTGTCGAGATCCCGCTGCCGAATCCACCTATCAGTGAGGACCGCGCCTCCCTAACTGAAGTTAGGGGGCGATTTCCAAGCTGAAGAGTGGTAAAGCAGCTGGTATCTGCGGCATACCAGCTGAACTGTTAAAGGCTGGTGGTGAACCTATGGCACGGGGGTTACATGCTGTCCTGGCTGCCATCTGGCAGTCCGGTTCCATTCCTCCTGACCAGGAAGGGGAAGGGGGACCGTTGGGACTGCAGCAATCACCGAGGCATCACACTGCTCAGTGTACCAGGCAAGGTTCTCGCCCACATCCTTCTGAGACGTATCAGAGACCATCTACTGAGGCACCAGAGACTGGAGCAATCCGGATTCACTCCTGGTAAGTCCACAATAGACCGTATCCTCGCGCTTCGAGTCATTGTAGAGCGCCGTCGTGAGTTCGGGCGTGGGCTGCTTGCAGCCTACATCGACCTCAAGAAGGCGTTCGATACGGTGCATCGGGAGTCACTTTGGGAGATCCTGAGGCTGAGAGGAATACGACAAGGAT
>NC_091573.1:26862291-26869791 GCF_042767895.1 Penaeus vannamei
GAAAGAAACAAGAAAACTGGGAAAGGAAAAAGGAAGCACGATAAAACTTTCTCAAAAAAAGGAAAGAAAAAACGAAATTGAATAAAACGCAAGAAATGGCGAGCCGAGCGAGAAAAATACGAGAAAACGAGAGAGAAAAAGAGAGAGAGAAAAAAAGAAAAGAAAGAAAAGAGAGAGAAAAAGCAAGATTGAAAATTACCCTTAAAAGCAAGACAGAAATTCGCTATTTTTTTCTCTCCTTTTTTTTTCTTTTTTCTTCTTCTTCCAACCTTCGCCTTTTCTCCCAAGCAAGCGCCGGGAGTCAAAGCAAGGCTCTAAAGCGTCGGGAAATCGTGAATTGAATCGGCTCGATCGAGGTTGCTTCCCGTAATGATCAGCCAATCATGTTCACGAAGGCGCTCGAATCAGCCGCGAGAGCTTGGCTGAAACAAAATTCCGGATTCGTGTTTTTCTTTTGCTTCTGGGGAGAGGCGTGGGGGTGAGAGGGGGAGAGGGAGAGGGTTGGAGGGAGGGTGGGAGGGAAGGAGAGGGAGAGGGGGAAGGGGGAATGAGGGATAGTGGGGAGGGAAGGAGGGGGAAGGGGAAGGAGGGTGAGAGGGTAAGAGGGTGGGGGGATGGGAGGGAGAGGGGAAGGGGAAGGAGGGTAGGAGGGATGATGGGTGGGGGGGTTGGGGAGGGAAGAGTGAGAGGGGAGGAAGGAGGGAGGGAGGAAGGGAAGGAGAGGGAAAAAGTGAGAGGGAATGAAGGAGGACACACACACACACACATACTCACACACACACACACACACACACACACACACACACACACACACACACACACATATGCACGCACTCACATACACACACACATATATAAGCGTGTGTGTCTGTGTATACATATATATATATACACATGCGTGCTCGCGTACATGTATGTGCATCAGTTTCTCTGTGTGCAGAAGACGTTGCGTGTTTGTTTTTGCAAGTACACGCATTTTCCTTTCTCCTTTCCTGTACTTCTTGCACTAGCTACTCGTGCTTTTTCATCCGGGACTGTTTACATGGCCGAAAGGGTTAGAAATAGTACAGATAAAGTTGACGTTATCATTATTTTTTGTCCTCTGCGTAAGTAGGATTAAGGCCCCGGCAGCTGCAGCGGAAAAGTTCTGCGAAGTTTTGGTTGAGATTAGCGTTCCGGGCAAGGTTCACGGATGAGGGGCCGGGGGAGGGGGGGGGGTAGCTGGTACAAGAATTGATAAACTGATGCTATAGATACGGGACTCATGATTCTGTACTACACACCGTGTACGCGCATATGTGTGTGTATGTATATATATATATATATATATATATATATATATATATATATATATATATATATATATATATATATATATATATATATATATATATATATATATATATATATATATATATATATATATATATATGTATATAAATATATATGAGTGTGTGAATATGTATATATATATATATATATATATATATATATATATATATATATATATATATATATATATATATATGTGTGTGTGTGTGTGTGTGTGTGTGTGTGTGTGTGTGTGTGTGTGTGTGTGTGTGTGTGTGTGTGTGTGTGTGTGTGTGTGTATACATATATATATACAAATGTACACACACACACACACACACACACACACACACACACACACACACACACACATATATATATATATATATATATATATATATATATATATATATATATATATATATATATATATATATATATATATATATATATATATATATATATATATATATATATATATACGTATAGGTATATGCTCCGCCAGAATTTTGGAAATCTGTGACCATCTGCTGCTTCTCCTTCCGTCGCTTCTTCTCTCGTAACTTTCCCTCTCCCTTCTCCTCCTCTCCCTTCTTCTTCTGCTGCTGCTTTCCCTCCTCTTTGTTTGACTCTTTCTATTATTATTCTTCCTTCCGCTTCTTCCTCTTCCTTCTTCTTGCGCTTTCTCCTTCTCCTTTTCTTTCTCTTAGTCTTCATCTTCCTTGACCTCCTCTTCCTTCACTACCACCACTTCCACCTCTTCTTCCTCCTCTACCTCCACCTCCATTTCCTCTCCTTCTTCCTCCTCCATCCCTCCACTTCCTCTTCCTCTTCCTCCTCCACTTCCTCTTCCTCTTCCTCCTCCACTTCCTCTTCCTCTTCCTCCTCCATCTTCACCTCCACCTCCACCTCCACCTCCACTTCCTCTTCCTCTTCCTCCTCCACCTCCACCTCCACCTCCACCTCCACTTCCTCCTCTTCCTCCTCCTCCTCCACCTCCACTTCCTCTACCTCCACCTCCCACTTCCTCTTCCTCTTCCTCCTCCCCACCTCCACCTTCACCTCCACCTCCACCTCCACCTCCTCTTCCTCCTCCACCTCCACTTCCTCTTCCACTTCCTCCTCCACCTCCACCTTCACCTCCACTTCCTCTTCCTCTTCCTCCTCCACCTCCACCTCCATTTCCTCTTCCTCCTCCACCTTCACTTCCTCTTCCTCTTTCTCCTCCTCCTCCACCTCCACCTCCACCTCCACGTCCTCTTCCTCCTCCTCCTCCTCCACCTCCACCTCCACCCTCTTCCTCCCTCTTCCACCTCCATTTTCTTCTCCAATACCATCCCCATCTCGTCCCCCACCACCTTCTTCCTCCTCCTCCTCCTACTCCTCCTCCTCCTCCACTCTCCCCTCCTCCTCCTCCTTCTCCTCCTCCTCCTCCCCCTCCACCTCCTCCTCCTCCTCCTCCTTCCCTCCTCCTCCTCCTCCTCCCCCCCCCCTCCTCCCCCATTTCCCTGGAGGCGCCGAACAGAAGCAAACAGAAGCGAGCGTTCGACAATCCAACTCAAGGTCAGGCTGGAAGAAGCGGAGGGCTCTTGGGGAAGGGACAGTTGCCGGCCAGTAATTCAGGGTTGCGTTACAGCGAACCCCCACCCTCATCCAGTGTCTCCGGGTTGCGTCGTGGCGTCTGGTTTACAGCGTATTGACGGCGGGTGAAAATGTTGTCTTTTAAGTGGTCCTGGCGGCTACGGTGGCACTTTGTTTTTCTTCGGTCCCGCTGTTGGTCTTCCGTTTGATAGTTTACGGTCTCTTTGGAAAGGCTTAAAAGTTTTCCAGTTCGGGTTTTGGCGAAGACGCGCTATAGGATTGTGGATATTTTGTCTCTCTTTTTTCTTTTTTTTGCGTTGTGAAAAACGGCTGAATATTTGGCTCGGAATATCACAGTATATATAAATCATCACGTCAGCATATACATAACTTACGAGATAAGTCCAAGACCTGATACCATCGCGTTTATGTGACCCGAATATAAACAAAAAAAGCAAAATGCAGTAAAGGAAGTGAAACGATTTCAACAACAGCAAAAAGTGTCGTTACTTCTTTTGTTGTTTTGGCGTCAGCGTGACATGGTTGGAGGGCACGGAAGGGTTCGCACTTTTGTCTGTCCAGTAAAAGTGTTCTTTTTTTGCGTTTCGCCAGATGTGACCTAGTAATGGGTTTTATCATATGACTATCTGCAGCATGAAGTGTGGTTGGCATGTATTGCTACATCCCGACAAAAATAAAAAAAGAAATGTATGTTTGTATGTATACATACCCATACACACACACTCACACATGCACACACACGCACACACACACATACATAAAACATTTAGTTAAATATACTATTTATCTATCTATCTATTTGTCTGTCTGTCTGTCTGTCTGTCTGTCTGTCTGTCTCTCTCTCTCTCTCTCTCTCTCTCTCTCTCTCTCTCTCTCTCTCTCTCTCTCTCTCTCTCTCTCTCTCTCTCTCTCTATATATATATATATATATATATATATATATATATATATATATATATATAGACATATGTGTGTGTGTGTGTTTGGGTTGGTGTATGTATATGTATATGTATATCAGACACATACATACATACATACATACATACATATATATATATATATATATATATATATATATATATATATATATATGTGTGTGTGTGTGTGTGTGTGTGTGTGTGTGTGTGTGTGTGTGTGTGTGTGTGTGTATGTGCATGTGTGTAAGTGTGTGTGTGTGTGTGTACACACACACACAAATGCACAAACCACCTCATAAAAAGACGACGCATAAATCCCATAACATTTACCCACTCACACATAACCATTATTTTCCCCTCTTTTTCCCTCCTCCTTTCGGACGGCGCGGGAGATTCACAATCCGCGTGGAGAAAAAACGCCCATTTGTTATTCAAATCTCATATTCCGCATCAGCCTCGTGGGTAGACGGGCAGAATACGCTGTCTGTCTCTGCCTCACGCGAGCCCCGAGGAGGCCCAAGGCGCACCTATGGGGTCCTCGGCGGCGGAAGCATGACCGGCTCTTGTTATAGGGGTGGGACGGGGGGGGGGTCGTGGATGGCTTTTGTGGGATTTGAGGAAAGGTCGGTGGTTGGAGGGTGGCAAATAAAGGGCTAAAATACACACACACACACACACACACATACACACACACACACACACACACACACACACACAAACACACACACACACACCCATCTATCTATCTATATATATACAGAGAGATAGATAGATATAGATATAGATGTAGAAAGGTATGAATGAGAATGAATATCTTCACAATACAAGAGATGTATTTGAAAGGTTTCGAATATCTACTTCAAATACATCTCTTGTATTCATTCCCATTCATACCTTTCTTCCTCTGTCAACATGAATACGGTTCATACGGTTCATACGGTACATACATACATGCATACATAAAAATGAAACAAGCCACAATGAGAATTGAAAATAAATAAATAAAATAAACATACCTACATACATACATACATACATACATACATACATACATAAATACAAATACATAAATACGTTTACATGTAGTCACGCAGAGACAAGTGAAACCACACAAAAACAAACAAACAATAAAAAGAAACATCGAAAGATGAAAATACAAAAACAAACACACATACGAAAACAACATATTTAAATGCAACCAACAACAACATAAAAAAAAAAAAAACATACAAAGAAAATCATACCCACACATGCGCACAGACGAACATCCACACACACACACACACGCGCGCGCGCGTACATACAAACATTTTCACACACGCACACACATAAACACATCCATACATACTGAAACACTCACCCTTACCTCCCTCATAACATACCCTTAAAATAAAGATAACAACAACAACAACAACAACAATAGCAACAACAATAACGATAATAATAATAATGATAATAATAATAACAACAACAATAATAACAATAATAATAATAATAATAATAATAATAATAATAATAATAATAATAATAATAATAATAGTAAAAGAAAAAAAAAACTTTAGAACACACCCCAATGTCTTCACACTGATCACAGTCTCAGGGAAGGAAAAATGTTAGCAACACTGTAGCCGTATTGTGGCGGTGTTGCCAGCATGCTAAACACACACGTTACTAACTTCAGCGAAAAAGTTTCCCTTCCTTCGTGCTGACACCGGAATAGCCTGCCTCGTGTGACCTCCCTCTCGGTGGCTGTCTGGCTGTCTGTGTCCCTGTCTGCTGTCTTTGTTTGGTTTGGTTTGGGTGGGTGGGTGTTTTTCTTGTTTGTTCGCTGTCTTTGTTTTATTTGGTTGGGTGGGTGGGTGGTGGGTGGTTTTATTTGGATGTTTGGGTGTTTTTCTTGTTCTGTCTGCTGTCTTTGTTTTGTTTTGGTTGCTTGGGTGGGTGAGTGATGGATGTGGATAGTTTTGTCTGTCTGTTCGATATTTTTCTTGCTCTGTCTGCTGTCTTTCTTTGCTTTGTTTGTTTGGGTGATAGATGGATGTCTGGTGGATGATTTTGTTTGGTTTTGTTTGTCTGTAGGATACTTTTCTTGCTCTGTGTCTCTTTGGTGGTCTATTTGTCATACTGTTTGTCTGTCTGATATTTTTCATGGTTTGTCGGTCTGTTTGGTTGTCTGTTCCCTTATCTTCATGTCTGCCTGTCTTTTTTATTTTATTATTATTATTATTATTTGGTCTTTTTGTCTTTGCGTTTGCTAGTTGGGTATTTATCTGTCTGTGGGTCTGTTTTGATGATTGCTTGGTGGCCATTTTCTTGTTTATTTGTTTATTTCCATTTCCACTCTTCTTGCCTGGCTTTTTACTCGTCGCTTACTTTGCTTTTTTGTTGTTGTATTCGTTTTTATTTTCATATGTTCGAATTTTCTCTCACGGATTGTCTATCCCCTTCTTTATCACTTTGTCTTCCTCCCATTCCCCGTTAATTGTCTGTATTATGTCTTTGTTCATATATCTGTCTCACAGAGAATGAGAAATGAATAAATAAAGAGACTGATAGCGAGAGAGAGAGAGAGGGAGAGAGAGAGAGAGAGAGAGAGAGAGAGAGAGAGAGAGAGAGAGAGAGAGAGAGAGAGAGAGAGAGAGAGAGAGAGAGAGAGAGAGAGAGAGAGAGAGAGAGAGAGGGGGGGGGGAGGCAGAGAGAGAGGGGGGAAGAGGCAGAGAGAGAGAGAGAGAGAGAGAGGCAGAGAGACGAAAACAGAGAGAGAGAGAGGCAGAGAGACGAAAACAGAGAGAGAGAGAGGCAGAGAGACGAAAACAGAGAGAGAGAAAGAGAGAGAAGAAGAAAAGAGAAAAAACTATATGACAAGATACTAAATACACATTTAAGAAACACCGCAATGTCAGAATCTCGGCTTCTTCATCTTCCCTAGAAACAGAAATTCGACGCTGTGGAAACTCACTAGCTGAAGTATTGGAAAAAATAATCCTCATTTTCTTTTTTATCTTTTCTCGGGTCTTGTTATATCGTTCATCATTTCCTTGAAGATCAGTATTTAGTGATATCTCAAGTACAAGGAGAAATAGGAATTAATAAGAGAGGGAATAGAAAGCAGGAATAAAGATTGAGAGAGAGAGAGAGAGGGAGAGAGAGAGAGAGAGAGAGAGAGAGAGAGAGAGAGAGAGAGAGAGGGAGAGAGAGGGAGAGAGAGAGAGAGAGAGAGAGAGAGAGAGAGAGAGAGAGAGGAGAGAGAGAGAGAGAGAGAGAGAGAGAGAGAGAGAGAGAGAGAGAGAGAGAGAGGAGAGAGAGAGAGAGAGAGAGAGAGAAACACGCATACACAGAATGAACTATGCGCGACTCTCCTCTCACATTCATTGTTTTGAATTTGTGGTAAAAAAAAAATGACTTAAACCCAGGAAAAAAATATGCATCATATACTCATAAAAATGGACGAGTAAAAGGGGGGAAGGGAGGGTGGGGTTAAGAAAGTGAGATAAGGAGATAATAGGAAGAAAGGATATATGAAGGGAGATGGGAAAGGCGAAGAAAGAAGAAAGAAGTTGAAAAGAGCGAGAAGGAGGGGATAGAAAGGAAGCAGGGGGAGGGGGGGGGAGAGAATAGGTTCTCAACACAAGACTAATATTGAGTTCGCATGCATCAGTAAATTGCAATG
>NC_091573.1:26914791-26917291 GCF_042767895.1 Penaeus vannamei
TCCTCTCCCCTCCCCTCCCTCTCTCACCTCCCATCTTTCCCTTTTTCTTTACACCACACCCTCCACACTCCTCTCGCACCTCCTCTCCCTCTTTCACCCCGCCGCCCTCTCTCCTATTTCCTTCCACAGCCTTTCCCCCTCTCCCCCTCTCCAAACCTCTCTCCTCCCCGCCCCTGTCCCTCTCTTTTCCTCCCCGCCCCTCTCCCCTCTCCCCTCTCCCCCTCTCCACCCTTTCTCCTCCCCGCCCCTCCCCCCCTCTCCCCTTTCCCCCTCTCTCCCCTCTCTCCCCTCTCTCCTCTCGCTCGCCCCTCTCCCCTTCTCCCCTCTCCACCCTTTCTCCTCCCCGCCCCTCCCCCCCTCTGCCCTCTCCACCCGCCCGCTCGCCTGGAAAATGACACCAGAATGAATTGTCTACGTCACTGTCTCCCGAGAGTTCGAGACGGTCAGAGGTCAAAGGTCGTATAAGCGGATGAGAGCTGGTCGTTGTGTGTACGTGTGTGTGTGTGTGTGCATGTGTGTGTGTGTGTGTGTGTGTGTGTGTGTGTGTGCATGTGTGTGTGTGTGTGTGTGTGTGTGTGTGTATGTGTGTGTGTGTGTGTGTGTGTGTGTGTGTGTGTGTGTGTGTGTGTGTGTGTGTGTGTGTGTGAGTCATTGAGTGAATGTGTGTGTGTGTGTTTGTGTGTGTGTGTGTGTGTGTGTGTGTGTGTGTGTGTGTGTGTGTGTGTGTGTGTATTTATGTGCATGAAAAAAACATATAGAGACAAACAGAAACACAAATTGATACATAGAACAAACATACAAACAAAGAAACAGACTAATATACAACTAAATAAAATACAAATAACTGAAAAAAACAATAGAAAAACAAAAATCAAATCAATAAAACGAATAAATATAGATAAGAAATATACAAACAAAAAGAGAAGGGAAATAAAGATCTACCATTGAAGATAAGAATACGGAGATAAAGAGGAATAAACATCTGCCATAGAAGATAAGAAAAAAAAAGATACAGCAATAAACTAAGAAAAATAAAATAAAGATCTGCCATAGAGTATAAAGAAAAACATACACATATTTAAAAAAAGAGAAATAAACCTTCCCTTGAAGATAAATTTATGTAAACAAAGAGGAATAAACAGCTGCCATGTAAGATAAGAAAAAAATACAAATAAAAAAGAAAAGAAATAAAGATCTGCCATAGAATATATATAAAAAAAAATAAATATATATATATGTATATATACAAATAAAAAGCAAAGAAAGAAAAAAGAGAAAGAAATAAAGACCTGCCCTTGAAGATAAGAATACGTAGATAAAGAGTGTGGTTGGTTTCCCTTGACCAAATATTTGCCAAGATACACCTACACATATTGACTCCACTTTTACGCTGGTTCTCGCCTCCAGAACGTGTTAGTTATTTGGAGGGTGAAATGGGTGTTATTCTGTGTTCTCTGAGATACTGTTCTGTGACTCCAGAACGTATTGGTTATTTGGAGGGTGAAATGGGTGTTATTTTGTGTTCTCTGAGATACTGTTCTGTGACTCCAGAACGTGTTAGTTATTTGGAGGGTGAAATAGGTGTTATTTTTTGTTCTCTGAGATACTGTTCTGTGACTCCAGAACGTGTTAGTTATTTGGAGGGTGAAATGGGTGTTATTCTGTGTTCTCTGAGATACTGTTCTGTGATTCCAGAACGTGTTGGTTATTTGGAGGGTGAAATGGGTGTTATTCTGTGTTCTCTGAGATACTGTTCTGTGATTCCAGAACGTGTTAGTTATTTCGAGGGTGAAATAGGTTATTTTTTGTTCTTGAGATACTGTTCTGTGACTCCAGAACGTGTTAGTTATTTGGAGGGTGAAATGGGTGTTATTTTTTGTTCTCTGAGATACTGTTCTGTGATTCCAGAACGTGTTAGTTATTTCGAGGGTGAAATAGGTTATTTTGTTCCTAAAGTCTGTTTAATGGATTAGGTATTACGTTATTTGGAGGGTGAAATAGGTGTTATTTTTTGTTCTCTGAGATACTGTTCTGTGACTCCAGAACGTGTTAGTTATTTGGAGGGTGAAATGGGTGTTATTCTGTGTTCTGAATGTTGTTCTGTGACTCAGAACGTATTAAATTCATTTGGGAGAGGTAGAAATAAATTAATGTGTACATTCTCTGAGATATTGTTCTGTGACTCCAGAACGTGTTGGTTATTTGGAGGGTGTGGTGTTATTCTGTGTTCTGGGAATGCTGTTCTGTGACTCCAGGGCAGTGTTAAATTTATTTCAAGGTGGAAAATAGGTTATTTTTTGTTCTCTGAGATACTGTTCTGTGACTCCAAAACGTGTTAGTTATTTCAAGGCTAGAATGGGTGTTATTTTGTGTTCTCTGAGATATTGTTCTGTGACTCCAGAAAGTGCGTCATTATTTCAGGAGTGAATTGAAATTGGTGTTATTTTGTGTTCTTTTGAGATACTGTATTACTGTGAATTCCAGAACGGTGTTAGTTATT
>NC_091573.1:26957291-26959791 GCF_042767895.1 Penaeus vannamei
TTATATATCAGCAAGGTTTTTTTCTATATCATTTGTAATAATTATGTCAGAGAAGAATTCTTGAAGAGTTCACATATCTATCGACTCCATGCATTCTAGTATAGGTATAGGCCTATAATTTTACGATAAATTATATGGATTTTATTCTCGCTAGTTTCACGTGAAATTTGTACTTCTTCACTATGCCCGTATTGCGATATGTGTTTGCCATCATATTAGTTACATTAGGTGTAAAAACAAACCTAAAACTTTGCTTAGATAATGATTTTTTGACGAGATAACACGTGATGACATCGTCTTCCCAGAAGTTACCAGTGCTCTGACCACTGGTAAGACTTACCACGGTAACTCCAATGGCAAGTTGTTAGTGAATACCACCGCCGTCTGGTTACCATGGTGACTATAGTTACCATTGATTTTACCATCGTAAGTGCGTTAGTGAATCCGGGCCCAGGATTCCGAAATAATAGCTATGATATTGTTTCTACGATGTCTATTTACGACGGTGCTATTTAAGATATTGAAAAGTCTCGTTCTTGAAGTCAACGCAAGTTTAGGTAAAATTAGAAACTACAATAATAATTTAAATAAATTGAGAGTGGAAGTTATCGGAGTAACTGTAATAGTAAAAAAAATATATATATAATAAAAGTAGAAAGAAAAGTGATAAGATACATATGTAGTTATATGTATATAAAACGTAGATAGATAAAAGATAGATAGATATAAGAATAAGTAAAGAAAAGAAAAAAAAATATATAGTAAAATAACATAGTTCAGCAGAGTACAAAATTAGGGTTAATTTAAAATGTAAAAGAAGGATTTATGAAATATTTAAAGTAACTTGGGGGAGAAGTAACATAGCCTACCTGTAACTCCGGGTAGAACAGATAGGCCTATGTAAAAATATGTAAAAATAGGGTCAAGAAGTTTAGTATAAGATGAAGGAATCGTGGAGAAAAAAATATAAAATAAAGATATAAGATAAGGAGTAGTAGTAGTAGTAGAAGTAGCAGTAGGTAACTGGGATTTCGAATAACGAATAAGTTGAAATATAAAGTAACAATGATAGAAGTAAAATTACATTAACGAACACGAAATAACCAGGTGACATGACAAACAATAAGAAATGATAAGGGTAATGATAATGAGATTTATTATCATGATTATGAGAAGAAATAATGATGATAATGATGATGATGATTATGATTATAGTGATAAGGATAAGGATGATGATGATGATGATGATGATGATGATGATGATGATAATAATGATAATGATAATGATAATGATTATGATAATGATAATGATAATGATAATGATAATGATAATGATGATGATGATGATGAATGAGGAAATATAAAGTCGCAGTAATAAAAAAAAGTAAAATAACATAAACAAAGACAAAATAACTCGGCAACATAAATAAACAAAAACTTGATTGAAACTAGATATATACACAATCATATATGAATACGTGTTTCAGAATCGGGTCAGCTACATTTACTAAGTGTAAATATACAAACAAGGAAACAAACAAACTAAAATATTGTTAAATGGATAAATATTATTCAACACGGATGTAAACAAACTGGATATTGATGAAATGTTAAACACAATTACTGGTCAAGTAAAGTAAATCTAATGAAATATTATTAAAGCGTTATATGATACTACTATTTAACGTTTAAGTAATAAATGTGAATAGAGATTGTTAAGAATTATGGAACTGCAAGGTAGTATCGCAATGAAAAATTGATAAAATCGTTTGGAAATGATATTTGAAAATAAGTTTTTTTTTAATTTTAAAGGTTAGATTTAGTTTGATTTTATTTAAATACACTGAATTAAGTCTTAAATATTCACAGAATCACAGCGATATGAAATGAGGAATACCAGCCCCCCCCCCCCCCAAAAAAAAAGATGATAATAATAATAAATAAATAATGTTGCAAGTTTTGATCCTAATATGGTAAAGAAAATTAGGAAAGTAATTTCACAATGGTAAAAAACATCATTTACAAAAACGTAATAGATATAGATAATACAGAAAGATAACAATGCAAAATTCTATAGACAAAAAAAACAGCACATTGATATTAAGATATAAGAACTGGTAATGAAAACATATATAAAAAATAAAAAAAAAATCTTAAACAGTAGACTACACAAAACAGCATTCAATATTTATCGATAAAACAACAACAATAACAATAATATCTAACGACAACAAAACAAAACACAACGAAAAATAAATAAATAAATAAAGGAATAAGCAATATATGATTAATGAACAAAAGAATAGTAAACACGCCACACAAACACAAGGCAAAAGTAAAAGATAGGAATAAAAAAGAACGATGATAAAAGGATCCATACAAGACAAGAAAAAAAAGAAGGACAGAGGAATGACAAAGAGAGAGTCAAGAGTTCAAGAGGACATCCCCACCTCCCCCCTACCCCCCTACCCCCAATCCCCCCTTTCACCTTATCCTCCAC
>NC_091573.1:26962291-26969791 GCF_042767895.1 Penaeus vannamei
GAGGGGAAGAGGGAGGGGGAGGGGAGAGGGGAGGGAGGGAGGGGGAGGGAGGGAAAGAGAGAGAGGGGTAGGATGGGAGAGGAAAGGAGAGGAGGGAGGGAAAGACAGCAGTAGGAGGGGGAGGGGAGAGGAGGGAAAGAAGAGAGAGAGAGAGAGAAACAAGAGGAAGACAAAACGAGAAAGAGGATAGGAAGGTGGAGAATAAGAGAGAGCGAGGGAGAGAGGGGAGTGGTTAGGAAGGAGGGAGAGAGATTTGCGGAAATTAAAAAAGAAAATGTAATGAGAGAATGAATATAAATATTGGGCGAAAGAGAAAAAAGAGAGACTGAGAGAGAGAGAGAAGTGAAACCGAAATTACGAAAGGACACACGATATACCTAATTATCCTAAGTTGCCTCTATTACCAAATGGGCCAAATTGATATCAACAAACCCTCCAAAATCACTCAAACAAGGACACAATCCTGCTATTTACCCCCATTTTTGATTAATCCAACGAAAGACGAACCAATCGCAATAATAGCGTATTTTGGACGAAATAATAATCAGTATTGAAAACAAACACGACAAAATAAGCCTGGATATTTGCGTCAACGGGAAACTGCATTCCATCACACGCAAATTTTCATCAAATTCCAAAATGCAAATTGTCGTTCAGACTGAATTAATATCAGACAACAACCGTTATCGTGAATAATTTGGTGAATAACCGTAGTTCGCTCTGTATCGGATAATAGATTAATATGATAAAGGACTTTCCAATCTGCGCATTGGTCCCTCGCAGCTGGACCCTCGACGCGGCGCCGGAAAAGGAATGTTTTGTCTCTAATTGCATCTTTCATCTCTCGGGGAGGTTTCTTGGGCGAGGGAGCCTGATTCGACGGGGCTTCTTTGTGGGCGTTGGGTGGGCGTCGGGGGGGGGGGGGGGTTAGGGGAGGGGATCGAGGGCATTGGTTAATATGTCCAGTTGCGTTTGTGTGGTTCTAGGACTTTTTCTATATATGTGTATGTGTACACACACGCACACAATCACACACACGCGCGCGCACAGACACATACACACATGTAGACATGTGTGTTTGTTTGTGTGTGTGTTTGTGTCTGTGAGTGAGTCAGACGTCCATGATATATCCAGACAGAGAAACGGATAAACAAAAAAGATAATAACTGATCAAACAGAGTAAGACACAGACACACAGACAAGAAGATAATAGCAACAGCTTACCAGTACCACCACAGAGACACCACACGTACTAGGAGTCACCATATTGCCCCATCAAAAAAGAAATTAAAAAAATATATATTTATATATAAATATGCATAAAGTGATAACAATAATGACAACAGAGATGGTGATAAGATACCAATAATAAAATTATAAAAATGATAACAGTAATAATAATCATAATAGTAATAATAATAATAATCATAACAGTAATAATGATGATAAAAATCATAATGATAATAAAGATAAATCAATAATAATGATGATAATAATAATTATTATTATTATTTTGAAAAAAGAAAAAAATCCACAGGCAGTTAAGACCTCTGGTAAGTAGGAAAAGCAAAAAGGAGAATGGAAAGTGGAAAAGGGGAAGAGGAAATGGGAAAAGCGGAATGGAGGAAGAAGAAGGAGGAGAGGAGAAAGGGGAAGGGGAAAAGATGAAGAGGAAAGAGGGAAGAAGAAAGAGGGAAGGGGGAAGGAGAAAGGGGTTAAAGGAGGGAGGAAAGGGAGTTGAAGAAAAAAAGAAAGAGGGAAGAGGGGAAGATGCGAAAAAGAAGAAAGCGGAAAGAGGAGAAAGAGAAGAAGAAAGACGAAAAAGGGGAAGAGGAAAAAAGTAAAGAAAAAAGACGAAAGAGGAAAAGATGAAAAACGAAAGAGGAGAAGAAAGACGAAAGAGGAAAGACGAAAGAGAAGGAAAAGAGAGGCAAAAGAGAAGAAAAATACGAAAGAGGAGAAGAAGAAAGACGAAAGAGGAGGAGAAGAGAGACGAATGAGGAAAATAAGAAAAAAACGAAAGAGAAGAAGAAAAACGAAAAAGGAAAGGAAAAAAAGAAAAGAAGAAAGAAAAACGAAAGAGAAAAAGAAAAACGAAAGAGAAGAAGAAAAACGAAAAAGGAAAGGAAAAAAAGAAAAGAAGAAAGAAAGACGAAAGAGAAAAAGAAAAACGAAAGAGAAGAAGAAAAAGAAAAACGAAAGAGAAGAAAAAAGAAAGACAAAAGCTGAGAAGAAAAAGACGAAAGAGAGGAATAACGAAAAACAAGAAAAACGAAAGAGGAGAAAAAGAAAGAGGAAAGAGGAGACGAGGGCTAAGATTCCCCTTAGCAGCAGGTCCCAAGGCGGCCTCCTTCCGCCCTATTTATCTCTGACACTCTTTGAGCTTTGGCTGCTCTATATCTTAGGTGAATGGGGGGGGGGAGGGATTGGGAGGGGGGGCGTTTTTATTTAAGGGCTGCGAGAGTGTTTAATTTTTCTTTCTCTCTCTTTTTTCTCTCTTTTATTTATTTTTCTTTATTAATGTGGATTTCTTTGATTTTGATTATATCATATATATATATATATATATATATATATATATATATATATATATATATATATATATATATATATATATATATATATATATATATATATATATATATATATATATATATATATATATATATATATATATATATATATATATATATATATATGTATGTATGTATGTATGTATAAAGTCTTTTTTGAGTCCTTTTTTTCTTTTTTATATTTTTCAGCTTCTGTATCTTAGGTGAAGGGGGATGGATTAGGAGGGGGTCGTCTTTATTTAAGGGCTGGGAGAGTGTTTAATTTTTCTTTCTCTGTTTTTTTATTAACGTGTTTCGTATTAAGGGGTATTTCTTTTGCTCTGATTTTTATTTCTTTTCTTTTCTTTTCTTTTTTTAGTCTGTTTTCTGGGGGGTTCTGTTTCTATTCTTGTGTTTTCACCTTTTCTTTGTTCTATGTTTTTCTTCTCTCTTTTTTTCGCTTTTTGGATTTCTATCGTTATTACTTATCTCCTTCTCTATGGCTCCTCTCTCTCTCTCTTTCTCATGGCTTCTCTCTCTCTCTCTCTCTCTCTCTCTCTCTCTCTCTCTCTCTCTCTCTCTCTCTCTCTCTCTCTCTCTCTCTCTCTCTCTCTCTCTCTCTCTCACTCACTCACTCTCTTTCGCTCTCTCTCTCTCCCTCCCTCTCTTTCTGTCTCTCTCTCTCTCTCTCTCTCTCTCTCTCTCTCTCTCTCTCTCTCTCTCGCTCTCTCTCTCTCTCTCTCTCTCTCTGTCTCTCTCTCTCTCTCTCTCTCTCTCTCTCTCTCTCTCTCTCTCTCTCTCTCTCTCTCTCTCTCTCTCTCTCTCTCTCTCTCTCTCTCTCATTATCTTTACTATCCCCTCATTACCCTCGCTATCCTCTTAATCCACATTTTTCTTTCCCTCACTTTATTCCTAACTCCTTCCCACCCTCTATTGCTTTTCACTCTTTTTCACTAATCTTAATTTTTTTCTTTCCTTCTGTTTTCCTTCCAACTTTCTCAAGACAGTGAGTCAGAAAATCCAACGCCTTTGAAAGGAAAAAAAAACTCGAATCTCAAAAAAAAAATAATAATAATAATAATAATAATTTCTTCTAGAAAATTCTAGGAAATGCCGTCATCCTGGTTTTAACATTAATGATAATGATGATTATATGATATTAATGATAATGATGATGGTAGTAATGATGATGATAATAATGATAATAATGATGATGCTAATGGCAACGTTAACGGCTATGACGATGATTATGGTAATGATAAGGATAGTAATTATCATCATCGTCCTTTTCGTCATCATCATAATCATAATTTTATTAATAACAGTAATAGTAATAATAATAATAGTAATGATGATGATAATAATGATAATGATAATGAAAATCGTTATGATGAAAATAATGATGATGATAATGATAATAATAATAATTATTATTATTATTATTATGATTATCATTATAATAATGATAATAACGATAATGATAATAAAAGATATAATAATATCAATAATGATCCTAAGGAAGCGATACTGGAATATTTAATAAGGATAATACTAGCAATCATATTTAGAATAATAGTGATGATAATGAAAATGATAATGATAATAGCAATGATAAAAGTAATAGAAGTAATGAAAATGATGATAATTATAACCATAATAATAACAATAGGAATGATAAAAGTAATAATAATAAAATAATAATGATAATAAAAATGGTAATCATATTCACAATTATAACAGACATATCAATAATAATGATATTGATAATAATGATAATGATAATAGAAGAAGATTATCAAATAAAAAATAATGATAATAATGATGATAATGATAATGATGATACTACTGAGAACTACAAAAATAACTAATGATAACGATATTAGTAACAACTATAATATGAACAATAATCATCATCAATATTACAACCACAATATCACTATTATCACGACCAGTGTAATTTAATCATTTTCTTCAAATTTAATCCTCATCAGCATCATCGTCACGACTCAATTACCATTTTATCGTTTTCATTTCGTAGCGTATTTATGCAATTAATTTTCGCCTCTGCTTCTGCGAGTTACGTTCGGCGCGCAAATACTCACTCTTTAAAGGGAAGGAAGGCGTAGATTGCATAATTAGCGTCTTGAGTGAATAATTAAGGAGGAACGGGGGGTGGGGTAGGAAGGGGAGGGGGTGGGAGGAGATGAGGGAGAGAGGGAGAGGGGGAGAGAGGGAGAGGGGAAGGAGAGGAAGGGGAGGGTGGGAGGAAATGAGAGAGGGAGGGAGAGGGAGAGAGGGAGAGGGGAAGGAGAGGAAGGGGAGGGGATGGGAGGAAATGAGAGAGGGAGGGTGGGGGGTAAGAGGGAGACGGGAAGGAGAGGGAGGAGGGAAAGAGGGGAGAAAAAGGAAGGAAAGAGGGAGAAGGGGAGGGTGAGGGAGAGAGGGAGGGGGAAAGAGGGAGAAGGAGAGGAAGGAGGGAGAGAGGGGAGAAAATTAAGGTGAGAGGCGAGGGAAAGGAGAGAAAGAGGTCGAAGGGGAAGGTAAGGGGAGAGGTAGAGGAGGGAAAGAGGGAGAAAGGAGAGAAAGAGGTAGGTGGGGGAGTGAGCAGAGAAATGAGAAGGAGGGACAGAGAAGAGAAATAAAGGTTGAGGGGAGAGGGAGAGGAGAAGAAGGGAAAGAAAAGAAAGAGGAGGGTGAGGGAAAAGGAGAGGGAGAGTAAGGAGAAAAGGGGGAAGGTAAGGGGAGAGGATACAGGAAGAAGAAGAAGGAGAGGAAGGAAAGAGGGGAGGCTGAGAAGTAAGGGGAGGAGGAACAAGCAGAGAAGAAATAGTTAAAGAGAGGAGATGGAGAAGGGAAGAGGAGTGAGAGAAGATGAGGAATAGAGCAGAAGGAGAGAGAGGGGTGAGAAAGGGGATAAAGAGAGGGAGAGAAATAGAAAACGGTTATGAGGAAGGAGGGAAAAGTGAGAGGCGAGGGGAGAGGAAGAAAGGGGAAGTGGAGAGAAGCGAAAGAGGAAGAACGAACAATTATGAGATGAAAAAGGAAAGATGAGGGGAGAATAAACAGACAGAAAGAGAGATGACAGAGAGGAGGGGAACAAGTAAAAGAGAAGTGAAAGGTGAGAAGATAAGGAAGTAAAAGAAGGATGATAGAAGGAGAACAGAAGAAAAGAAGAGGAAGCGAACCTGAGACTAATTAGAAATCAAAGGAGAAGGCAATCAGCTGACGACGGCAGCCTTCGAAAACACGTTTCCTTTGACTCTGTTAATTATTACTAAGATTTATGTCATTACTAATTTATGTTTAATAATTTTCTAATTCTACTTCTTCTTCTTCTCTTTATTATTGTTATTGGTGCAGCGAATGTTGATGTTGATTATTATCATTACTATTATCATGATAATCATTATTGTCATCATTAATAGTAGTAATAGTAGTATCATTATCATTTTTTTCTTTTGTTATCCTCATTATTATTATCATTATTATTATTGTTATCATTATCATTACCACCAAAATTATCATTTCTTATTATCATTATTCTATTATTATCATTATCATTGTTATTATTGTCATCATCATCATCATACTTATTATTATTATCATTATTATTATTATTATTATTATTATTATTATTATTATTATTATTATTATTATTATTATTATTATTATTATCATTATTATTATTATTATCATTATTATTATTATTATCATTATTATTATTATTATTATTATTATTATCATTGCTATTATCATTGTTCTTATTATTATCATTATCATTATCATTAAAATCATCACTATTGATAGTGTTATTATAACTATCATTAATCTCATTATTTTGATGATTATTATTATCCTTATTATTATTATTATTATTATTATTATTATTATTATTATTATTATTATCATTATTATTATTATTATTATTATTATTATTATTATTATTATTATTATTACTATTATTATTATTATCATTATTATTATTATTATCATTAATCTCATTATTTTGATGATGATGATGATGATGATTATTATTATTATTATCATTATTATCATTATTATTATTATTTTCATCATCACCATTATTGTTGTTGTTGCCATTGTTATTATCATTATCATTATCACTAACATTATCATTACCGTAGTGATTATCATTATTGTCATTATTATTATTATTATCGTTATTATTTTATTTTTTTATCATTATTACTATAATCATTACATTTATTACAACAACTATCATTAAAGTTGTTCTCATTATTATTGATATCTGCCATTATTATCATTATTATTATCATTATTGTTGTTACTATTGTCATTGTTATTATCATTATCATTATTATCGTCATTACTATTGGCTTTATTATCATTGTCATTATTATCATTATTGTTATTACTAATATCATTATCATTTTATTCATCATTATGTTTATTATTAGCATTGTTATCATTATTATTATTATTAGTTTTTGTATTATTATCATTATTGTCATCATCGTAACTATCATTCTTTTATTATTATCATTACTATTATCATTATCATTATCATTTTTGTTGATATTGTTGTTGCGGTTGCTATTATCACTGTCGTTGTTTATATCATCTTTTATCATTATCATTATTTTCTATCATTATCATTATCAGTCTTACCATTTCCAATATCATTAATACTATCATATTGATTTTCATTATGGATAATATTACATTTGGAATTACAATATCATTATAGAGATAGATAGGTAGATAGATAGATAGAGAGGTAGATAGAGAGATGAACTGATAAATTGATAGAGTGATAGACAGACTGATAGATAGATACACAGACCGATACATTGTGTACGTTTCTGAGAATTCTGAGTTTAAATAACAATCATTACTGAATACAGAGTAGAACTGAGACACAAAAATCTTACTTTCCGTTTTCTCCAGCCGCCATAAAGGAAAAGAA
>NC_091573.1:26987291-26992291 GCF_042767895.1 Penaeus vannamei
CTTTTTAATTTCTTTGCTGTTCAATTTCTTTTTTATGACTGTTTTGTCTTTCGTTCTCTTTTTCTTGTCCCCTTCTTTACTTCTGTGTCATACTTGAGATTATAGTGCTTTTGATATGCCTATTCCATTTTTCTTTTTCTTTTTTATGATTTTTTTTTCTCTCGTTCCAGTACGTCCTTTGTAAGGAAATATGGATTACATTCCAGAAAGCATTCCTATTCCGGGGTCCTATTGTGCGAAACCAATGGAAGATAATGGCAGATTTGCACGCCCGTCGCCTGCTCTCATCCGAACAAAAGCATTCGCCTGTCAGAATATGGTGCATAGGCCTAAGCCATTGGGCAAATGGCAATGGGGTAGGTTGCCATCTATGCGCTTAGTAACTCGGCCCCGTATAAGGCAAGAGAAGGGTTATGGTGATGGTAATTGAAGAGGAATGGGAGGGATGGTGGAGGATTTGAAACCAGAAGAATGTTTCATTTGTTTTTTCATCATTATTTTAATGCCACGTCCAATATTTATATTCAATCGGTAAGTTTGTAAAGAATTCATAAACTGTTAGATTTTTTTTTTAATTTCATTTTTTTTCTCTCTTTTTTTTTTTTTTTTTTTAGTTTATCTTTGTTCGTTTTCAAACTCCCTCTCAAAACTTTCGGTATGGAGGCCGTCCGGTATATGTTGAAATTATTTGCATTTTTAGTGTTTTTTGGCTTTCCATTTATATCTTTATTCCAAAAGTCCCTTTTTTCAATGAGCTTTCAATAAAATCCTGACTTTATATCTTTATCCCAAAAATACTTTGTTTTTCAATGAACTTTCAATAAAATCCTGACTTATCATACCCACATACCACACTCCCTTGACTTATTTACATATATTTGGATCCTTTCGCCGTCCCGTTGTTCCAACTTCACCCCCCCCCCCTCCACAGCAACCGAAGGAATGACATGAAGTGATCTTTCGCCCCCTGCAACGTCAACCCCCCCCCCCCCCGCCCCCGCCCCCCTCGCCCTCCTGCCCCCACTCCCTCAGAATCAAAAAGCTTTCCCAATCGCATCCGAGAGGTAGGCACGGAAGTGTATTAAATTCCGCGGTTTTCTCAGCTCACTGGCTCATGGTATGCAGATGAGGCGAGGCTGCATACCCGCTCCTGGATCCTACTGGGCTACGTTGCTGGATTTCATCAAGAATTCGAGTCAATCTATTCACAAGGGATTTAGAGAACCGTTTATATATACAGTTGGCCACTCCATATCCACGGCTCTTGCGTCCACGGATTCAAGCATCTGAGCCCACGAAAAGAAGAGAAAAAAAGAAGATAGTGAGAGAGGAGACAGGACAAGAGAGAGAGAGAGAGGGAGAGGGGGAGAAGGAGAGAGAGAGAGAGGAGGAGAGAGAGGAGTGAGAGAAGGAGAGAGAGAGTGAGAGAGAGAGGGGGAGGGAGGAGAAAGAGAGAGAGAGAGAGAGAGAGAGAGAGAGAGAGAGAGAGAGAGAGAGAGAGAGAGAGAGAGAGAGAGAAAGAGAGAAAGAAAGAAAGAAGGAGAGAGATAGAGAGTGAGAATGAAAGAAGGAGAGAGAGAGTGTGTGAGTGAGAGAGAGAGAGTGTGAGAATGAAAGAAGGAGAGAGAGAGTGTGTGAGTGAGAGAGAGAGAGAGTGTGTGAGTGAGAGAGAGAGAGTGAGAAAGAAAGAAGGAGAGAGTTTGTGTGTGTGAGAGAGAGAAAGAGAGAGAGCAATAGAGAAAGAAAGAGAAAGAGAAAGGAAGAAAAAAAACGAAAATAAAGACCGGTGAATTCCAAACAAGGAAAAATTGAATTTCTCATATCCCGGGCACTTGGCTGACCCCACACAAACGGGGCGATATAGCGGCAAACCCTCTATAGCGACCTCTAGCCATCAAGAGGTCATCAGTCTCTCTCAGGTACTTGATATTACTCTCTTACTTTTATAAGTTGGGTATTCTGTTTCGTTTTGTATATTTCTCTTTCAGATTCTCTTCTTTTTCTTCTTCTTTTTCTTTTTCTTCTTCTTTTTCTTTTTCTTTTTCTTTTTCTTTTTCTTTTTCTTTTTCTTTTTTTTTCTTTTTCTTTTTCTTTTTCTTTTTCTTTTTCTTCTTCTTCTTTTCTTTTTCTTTTTCTTTTTCTTCTTCTTCTTCTTTTCTTTTTCTTCTTCTTCTTCTTTTCTTTTTCTTTTTCTTCTTCTTCTCCTTCTTCTTATTATTATTATTATAATTATCATTATTCTCCTACTTCTTCTTCTTCTTCTCTTACGAAATGAAGCTGGAGGTGTTTACAGGAAGGAAGAATATTGTTACCGACAACAATATTGTTTACTGTTTTAAAAATTGATTGTTTTGCGCTCACCGTGTACAGATTATTGTTTTTTATTATTCCCAGGGCAATGCAGTATAAGTACGATGATGATGATGATGTTGATAATGATGATGAGGAGGAGGAGGAGAGGAAGAGGATGGTGATGGTGATGATGGTGATGATCATGATGATCATGATATCGCCATGATGATAATTAACATTTAAGGAAAAGTCTTTAATTGTAACAATATCAAACCAAACTTTGCGAACCCCTCAAAGACCCATTTTGAATAGTAGGTTCAGCGTCAGTAGGCAGGAATTAAGATGCTGAAGAAAAACATCTCATTAGCCATGCAACACATAAGCAATGAAGGTGAAAACATTCTGAATGAGTGGTAATGAAGTGATGGTGAAGTGGTGAAGTGGTGGTGATATGATGGTGAAGTGGTGGTAATATGATGGTGAAGTGGCGGTGAAGTGGTGGTGATATGATGGTGAAGTGGTGGTAATATGATGGTGAAGTGGCGGTGAAGTGGTGGTGATATGATGGTGAAGTGGTGGTAATATGATGGTGAAGTGGCGGTGATGTGGTGGTAATATGATGGTGAAGTGGTGGTAATATGATGGTGAAGTGGCGGTAAAGTGGTGGTGATATGATGGTGAAGTGGTGGTAATATGATGGTGAAGTGGCGGTGAAGTGGTGGTGATATGATGGTGAAGTGGTGGTGATATGATGGTGAAGTGGTGGTAATATGATGGTGAAGTGGTGGTAAAGTGATGGTGAAGTGGTTGTGAAGTGATGGCACCGGTCGATTTCCTGTGTTCACTCAAGGCAGTCTGAACCCTCTCATGAGTATTGTTGAAAATCATAAATGAGAATGCATATCTTCACAATACAAGAGATGTATTTGACCGGTTTCGAATATATCTCCGTCAAAAATACATTATGTATTTCTGACGAAGATCATTTCTCGAAACCGGTCAAATGCATCTCTTGTATTGTGAAGATATTTATTCTCCTTCATACCTTTCTACATTTGTCAACCTGAATACGGTTCAAGTGTATTGTTGTTTGGTGAAGACGAAGTGCCACCGGCGAATGGCTAAGGGTAACTAAACAAAACAAACAAACAAACAAACAAACAAACAAAAGAATGCGGAAAGGATTTCTGAGGAAGAAGAATACCTTTTTTTTATTACAGAAAGTCAGAACGATAAAGTAAGCTATTTGCAAGACTTTATAAGGGCAATCCATTAAGCAAACCAAGGTATTAAGAGCGAAATTCACTGGACATGACTAGGAATTGTAGCCCTAAAAAGCATGAATGAATTTTTCAACATTTTTCAAGAACAAGCAATAAAGTAGATAAGAGCCTAAGATAATTGTTAATGATAAACGTGCAGGAAATTTCTCGAAAGTATAATAAAAAATAGGAAAACGGAACTATAAAAAATCATGATAACGATAACCAAATTTTAGAAATGATACGCAATGGAAAATGTGGAAAATGTCTTAAGAAAAAAGGTAAAAAAAAATGATTACTAAAAGAAAGCTTTGAACATTTTGGAAATTTTGAAGTACTGTGAGACTTCAGTGGTACAGCTTATCATGTTATCGAAGACTTTTTTTTTTTTCTTTTTTTTTACCAGTCTCGAAGTACCCTTAGCGCATAACGAAGAGGAAAAAATATAAAAAGAAAATTAGTACACACAGGGCCGGGCTACTAATTCTTGGAACATTAAGAAATTTCAAACAGAAAGTAGCAAGACATTAGATACAAGATTTTTTTTTATGTTCTTGACTTTCAAGATAGCTACCATGGTAATCATCATCACCACCTTCTTTTTATCCTTATATACTGAGAGAGAGAGAGAGAGAGAGAGAGAGAGAGAGAGAGAGAGAGAGAGAGAGAGAGAGACAGACAGACACAGAGAGAGAGAGAGAGAGAGGAACAAGAGGGAGAGAGCGGAGAAAGAGGAAAGAGAGAGGAGGGGGGGGAGCAAGAAAGAGAGAGAGAACGGCTGAGAGAGAGAGAGAGAGAGAGAGAGAGAGCGGAGAGAGAGAGAGAGAGAGCGCGGAGAGGGAGAGAGAGAGAGACAGAGAGAGCGCGCGCGGAGAGTGCCATAAAGAAAGAACGAGAAAATAAGATAACCCCCCACACTTTCCCCTCCCGTAACCCATTGCTTCTCGAGCCCAGTAAAAATAGCAGGGAAAGAATCGGACCTGAATTTTGCACACTATTGGCTCCCCTTCCCCCCACCCTTCCCCACCCTTCCCCCCTTTCCCCTCCCCTCCTCCCTCCCTTTCTTCTCCCCTTCCCCTCCCCTCCTCCCTCCCTTTCTTCTCCCCTTCCCCTCCCCTCCTCCCTCCCTTTCTTCTCCCCTTCCCATTCCCCACCTAACTACCCCCCCCGCCCCAGTGATAAAGAGAGAGTAAAATGTTGAGGAGGAGAAAGGAGGGGTGGGGGGTAGATGGGGGAGAGGGACCGGGGGAATAAAGGAAGAGAGAAGGAGAGAGAGACGAGGAGGAGGTGGGGAGAGACGAGGGAAAGAGGGGAAGAGAGGCGGGGAGGGAGAGGGAGAGAAGGAGAGAGAGATGAAGGGAAGAGGCGGGAAGGGAGAGGAAGAGAAGGAGAGAGAGATAGGGGGAAGAGGCGGGAAGGGAGAGGAAGAGAAGGAGAGAGAGGGAC
>NC_091573.1:27039791-27044791 GCF_042767895.1 Penaeus vannamei
TACACTCTACTGAATCATGGATGTGTATATATATCCATTCAGAATTTTATGGTACCATGAATATGTCTCTTTCACTCTCCCATACTGCCTTTTATCAAAGTTCTAAGATATAATCTAGTAGACAATCCAGACTTTAATCTCACATCTAATCTTTATTGTTTGTCTATACACTCTACGTGAATCATTATATTTCCTTATACCTAATCACCATAATTTCAGGTTCGTTTTTACTGTGAACATTATCTTCTTATGCAACGAACTGTAATGAGTTCACAAAGTTTCTTTTTTGTCATGTAATCTGTATACGTAATCTGTACAAGCATTTATTCAGATTTTTTTTTTTTTTTTTTTTTTTTGTCATGTAAGCTGTATGCTCTACTATTACGATTCATTAGTCGTTTATACCGCACATGTATCATACCTACATCTATTATCTGTCCCATGATTTATTTAATTTTCAAAGTGGAAAGAAAGAAAAAGAAGTGAAAGGGAGAGAGAGGGGAGGGGAGGGAGGGGGAGAGAGAGAGAGAGAGAGAGAGAGAGAGACAGACAGACAGACAGACAGACAGACAGACAGACAGACAGACAGACAGACAGACAGACAGACAGACAGACAGACAGACAGACAGACAGACAGACAGACAGACGGACAGACAGACAGACAGACAGAGACAGACAGAGACAGAGAGCCAGAGACAGAAGAAAAGTACACAAAATTCCCCTCTTTAGCAACATGACTTTTGTATCGAAAAGACAATTCAAACTTTTATAGCAACATCCCAACTTGATTACTCTCATCATGTTGCATAATATTGTTAATAACACAAACAACGACAAATGATCTCCCTGCAGTTTTCAAAGTCGTTTAAATGACGGAAATTTTGCAAGACAGAGTAGTATTTCGTCAATGGTAATTTAAGGTTATTAGTGGCTGATCAGTATTATGGATACTGATACTGTGGAAGCCAACCCTCGATGCTGTGTGGGAATTTGCAAGCGCTGGGTATGTTTTGTTTCCAAATATACATACGCATATATACTTACATACACATACTGATATGTGTTTGTGTGTGTATGACAGAGGGAGGGAGAGGGAGAAAGGGAGGGAGAGAGAGAGAGAGAGAGAGAGAGAGAGAGAGAGAGAGAGAGAGAGAGAGAGAGAGAGAGAGAGAGAGAGAGAGAGAGAGAGAGAGAGAGAGAGAGAGATTAAGCATTCAGTGTAGATTCCAGTTATTACAATGGATATTCTTTGTTGTGACATGCTGTCTGCTTTATTTTGCTCCTAAATCTCCCCCTGTGCAAGGAATGGCCGGGGTTACTGGCAGCGAGCGGGATTGAACACAGGTCAGCAAGATTGCTAGACAAGAACGAGAGAGAGAGCGAGAGAAAGAGAGAGAGAGAGAGAGAGAGAGAGAGAGAGAGAGAGAGAGAGAGAGAGAGAGAGAGAGAGAGAGAGAGAGAGAGAGAGAGAGAGAGAGGGAGGGAGAGAGAGAGAGAGAGGGAGAGAGAAAGAGACGAGAAAGAGACGAGAAAGAGACGAGAAAGAGATGAGAGAGAGAGAGAGAGAATGAGATAGATAGACAGACATATACGTACATAAACGAGTGAATGTGCTCTTACAAACACACCCGTATATGCATATGCAAAGGCATGCATACAGATACATATACATGTTCATATATACAAGCATAATCGACAGAGCACACATATCCATATATCTATCTTTTATATACCTTTACATACAAACATACACCTAAAAACGCTATATAAACATGTATGCACGTGCAAATGTAGATCCGCTCGTGCGTGAGTGAACAGCATGCAATTCCACTGTTCATATACCATTTACTAACAACATACCCACGGTGTATAATTCAGCGCATGAGTATAGCTGTGGGCTTATCTTTGTGTGCAAGTGTTCATGCTCGCCTGCCATAACCTGAGGCAAATTCAACAATCTGTTTCACCTCGACATTCGGAACATATCATTTTGCTCTCTGAGTGGAGGTCAGTTGAATCCGGTGAGACGTGGGAGAGAGAGAGAGAGAGGGAGAGAGGGACGAGGGAAAGAGGAAGAAGGATGGAGAGAGAGAGAGAGAGAAAGAGCGTGGGAGGTAGAGGGGTGGAGGAAAAGAGAGATATAGAGGAGGAGAGACATATATATATATATATATATACATATATATATATATATATATATATATATATATAGAGAGAGAGAGAGAGAGAGAGAGAGAGAGAGAGAGAGAGAGAGAGAGAGAGAGAGAGAGAGAGAGAGAGAGAGAGAGAGAGAGAGAGAGAGAGAATAGAGACAGACTGAAAGAGAGAGAAAGACAAACAGACAGGATGAGAGAGACGGACAGGCAGATAGAGGCAGAGATAGAGACAGACAGACAGGCAGAGGGAGAGAGAGACAAACAGACAGACAAGCAGAAAGACAGACAGACAGAATCAGATACAGAGACAACAATAGAGACAAAAACAGAAATTAAAGAAACCAGAGACAGAGAAAAAAATGAAAACAAACAGACAGACAGACAGCCAATCAGACAGACCAGAATCCACAATCCCAGCTCAGACAGCCAGCACTCCAGAACCCTCAGGTCACGTGACCTCAGGGGATGCATGGCGCAGGTGAATGATCTCTCGCTAATGGCGTAAAGATGATAGGTAATGATGGCGTTTTCTTGAGTCTGAGAAGGTGCGAGGAGCAGCTTGAATGATTTATTTCGGAAAGAGGGAGAAGAGAAGGAGAAGAAGAAGGAGGTGAAGGAGGATGAGGGGAAGAAGGAGGAGGGAGAGGAGGTGGAGGGGAAGAAGGAGGAGCTAAAAGAGGAGGAGGGGAAGAAGGATGAGGTGAAGGAGGAGGAGGGGAAGAAGGAGGAGGTGAAAAAGGAGGAGGGGAAGAGGGAGGAGCTGATGGAGGAGGAGGGGAAGAAGGAGGAGGTGAAAAAGGAGGAGGGGAAGAAGAAGGGAGGGGAGGTGAAGGAGGAGGGGGAGGGGAAGAAGGAGGAGGTGGTGGAGGTGGTGGTGGAGGGAGGACAGGAATAGCATGGGGAAGAGAAGGAAGATGCGATGGAGGAGAGGGGGAGGAAGAGGAATAGGAGAACGAGAAGGCCAAAGAGAAAGAGGAGGAAAATCAGGATGGATGTGACAGTTCGACAGAAGTGTGTGTAGATATAAACAGAAAAAGTGAGGAAGACAAAGTGGCTAACAAAAGAAGACGAAGATGGAGTCTGAGAAAGAGAGAGAGACGAAGATGAAGTCAAAGACAAAAACAAAGACGCAGACGAAGAAGAAGATGAAGACGCAGACGAAGACGGAGAGGGAGATGGAATACGATGAAGAAGACGAAGAGGAAGAAGATGGAAGACAAAGACAAAGACGAGAACGAAGACAAGGAAGAAGACGAAGACATAGACAAAAGAAGACGAAGATGAGGAAGAAAAAGATGACGCAGACGAAGACGAAGACATTGACAGAGACGAAGAAGTCGAGGACTAAAGACGATGAAGAAGACGAAGAAGATGAGGAGGATGACAAAGACGAAGACGAAGGCAAAGACAAACACAAAAAATATAAAGAAGGCGGAAACGAAGAAGAAGAAGAAGAAGAAAGAATCCACATCATAACGTGAGTTTAATGGCTTCCCTCCTTGACATGACACGATAAATCACCGCCCCCCCCCCCGCCCCCCCAGGGTCTTCCACCACGCTGATAGAGAGATGAAAGAACTCTTGTTGGTAGTCCTATATTAGCGTAAAAGACACATGAAATATTCAGGCCCTCAATACCACCTCCTTCACCCCTCCTCCTTCACTCTCTCTCTCTCCTCCTCCAACACTTCTCACTCTCTTCTCCTCACCTTTCATGTCTGTTGCTTCTCATTCCTCTCGCACCCTCTCTCCTTCCCTCTTCTCCCAACTCTCTCATTCCTCATTCACTCTCTTCGATTTTTTTCCTCACCTTGTTCCTTCCTCCTTCCCCCGTCCGTTTGCTCATTCTTCCCAAGCCTTCTCCACTTACCCTCTTTCCCCTCTCCCTTACTTCTCACCCTCGTCCTTCTGCACTTCCTCTCTCCTTCTCCCTCTCCCCCCGGTCTCCTCAGTTTCGTTTATATCCCCCTTCCCTCTCCCTCTCTCTCTCCTTCTCCCTCTCCGTTCCTTTCATACCCTTGTTCTTCCCCTTCCCTCCCCTCCTCCTTCTCCCTCTCCCCCTTCCCCCTGTCTGTCTCCAAAGTGACTATTCCTTCCACCTCCTTCCTCCTCCTCCTTCCCTTCTTTCTCCTCCCTCTTCCTCCTTGCCCTCTTTTTCCCTCTCACTCCTCCACCTTCCTCTTTTCCCCACCTTCGTCCCTACTCCAGCACCCCTCCCCTATCCCTCCCTTTCCCTCTTTGCCCTCTCTTCCCATCTCCTTCCCTCCTCCTCCCTTCGTTCCTCTCTCCTTCCCCCTCTTCCCCCCTTACCCTCATCCAGCAGTTACCTTTCGCTCCTTCCTTCGTCTCTCTCCTCCCCCTCTTTCCTCTTTCTCCCCCTTCCTCCCTCCTCTCCCTGTTCCTCTCCCAGCTTCGCCCCTCCCTTCCCTCTTCCCTCTCCTCTTCCCTCCCTCCCCTCCTCATCTCTCTTCCTCCTTACCCTCCTCCCTTCCCCGTCTCTCCCCGTCTCCTACCTCTATCAGATCATTACGTAATTGTCATGTGCTTTTGTCATACTGCGTCATTCTCTTTTCCTTTCCCCTTACTCTGCTATTCATGGATTTGCATTAAACATGGCCTCCGTATCCGAATTGCTGGGATACAAATAGCGGTAATTACAACGCACGTGGGTGAGTGCTTGTTACTTTACGTAAACTTGCGTACTCTCCTTTACGAGGAATAGTTTTGGGTGGTGTATGCACGTGTCGGTGCGTAGGTGTGTTTATGTGAGTGTATCTGTGTGTTTGCTTGCCTGTCTGTCTGTTTGCATGTCTCTGTTTCTCTCTCTCTGTCTCTCTGTCTGTT
>NC_091573.1:27046764-27049264 GCF_042767895.1 Penaeus vannamei
GGGGGAAGGGGAGTAGAGAGGTAGAGGGGGTAGGGAAGAAAGGGGAAGGGGAGAGGTGGAGGAGGTAGAGAGTGGGGCAAATAGGGAGGGGGAGAGGAGAAGAGGGAGGGAGGGGAAGGGGGTAGAGAGGTATAGGGGGTAGGAAGAGAAGGAGGATGGGGAGTAGAGAGGGAGAGGGGGTAAGGGGAGAAGGGGAGGGGTGGAGGCGGTAGAGAGTGGGGCAAAAAGGGAGGAGATGCAGAGAGGAGAAAGGGGGAGAGGAGGAGGGAAGTGGGGGGAGGGGATAAAGAGGAAAGAGAGTTAGAAGGGGAAGGAAGGAGAGTAGAAGGCGGAAGGAAATCGGTGTTCAAGAGCAAGGAAGGGGGGAGGGGGAGGCGAGAGAGGGACGAGGGGAGGGGAGGGGAGGGGGGGATAAGTAGTGGGGAGCCTTTATCGGCGCAATGGCTCGGAATTGCAGTAAAGTTGTTTTTGGTAAACAAGCTTTATCGTGTTGTTGTTTCTGTTATTCTTCGTCTTTTTTTTTACACCGTTCTTGTTGCAAAAATGATTTGAATAAAAATAAATTCGGTTTTACCTCGCATACATCTTAAATTCATTCACGAGTTTATTTGTTTTCTTTTTTTATTATTATTACTACTATCATCATTATTATTATTATCATCATTAGCATTAGCATTAGCATTATTGTTAATCATTATTTTTTGTTATTTTTACTATTGTTATTATTGTCATCGTTATCAATTCACCATTATCATTATCATCATAATCTTTGATATTATCATGATAATACTAATTATAATAATGATAATAACAACAACAATAATAATGATGTTAATAATAATAATAACAATAATAACAATAAAAATGATAATAATAATAATAATAATAATAATAATAATAATAATAATAATAATAATAATAATAATAATAATAATAACAATAATAATAATAATAATAATAATAATAATAATAATAATAATAATAATAATAATAATAATAATAATAATAATAATAATAATGATAATGATAATGATAATAATAACAATAATGATAATAATAATAAAAATAATAGTAATAATAATGATAATAATAATGTTCATAATAACAATAATAATAGTAATGAAAATGATAATAATAATGATGGCAATGGTAGCAAAGATAATAGTAATAATATTGACAATAATGATAATAGTAGTAGCAGTAGCAGTAGTACTATTAATGGTGATGATAAGCATAATGATAATAATGATGATAACAGTGATAATGATAATACTGCATCAGCATACGTGAGTGACTTCGGTGCTTATGTACGTACGTATATGTACTGCATTCAGGTGCGATCCGACTTACGTCAAAATTCGGGTTACAACGCCATCGTAGGAACGGATCTCCGTCGTAAGTCGAGGACCCCCTGTATTCGCATACATATCATGTACTTGTTCTACGATAACAACAATGCTACTATTATTAATAATTATAATGATAGCATCAATAATAGTAAGAATGAACAATAATGTCAGCAACAGAGTTCATAATCAGATATGTGAGAGGATAACGGTTAGGGAAAGGACGATGACCTCCCAAGCAACAGAAAATTATGAAGCAAATAGTGTTAATGTTATCAATGATAAAAAGTGTAAGATAAAGGTACTAGTAATTGATACACATTTGGCGATCAGAAAAGTAAAAATAAAAGAAAAAATATCTAATAATTCAAAGGTATTTTTTATCTTCAGCGTTTGCAATATCCTAATTAATATTGTCATTTACATCGATTAGATAAATCATATCTTGCCTCTTACAATCATGCAACTTTATACTTCAGTAGCAAGGGAATGCTCAGTCCTATAAGAAGATTTTGCAACTTTATACTTTAGTAGCAAGGGAATGCTCAGTCCTATAAGAAGATTTTGCAACTTTATACTTCAGTAGCAAGGGAATGCTCAGTCCTATAAGAAGATTTTGCAACTTTATACTTTAGTAGCAAGGGAATGTTCAGTCCTATAAGAAGATTTTGCAACTTTATACTTTAGTAGCAAGGGAATGCTCAGTCCTATAAGAAGATTTTGCAACTTTATACTTTAGTAGCAAGGGAATGCTCAGTCCTATAAGAAGATTTTGCAACTTTATACTTTAGTAGCAAGGGAATGCTCAGTCCTATAAGAAGATTTTGCAACTTTATACTTCAGTAGCAAGGGAATGCTCAGTCCTATAAGAAGATTTTGCAACTTTATACTTTAGTAGCAAGGGAATGCTCAGTCCTATAAGAAGATTTTGCAACTTTATACTTTAGTAGCAAGGGAATGCTCAGTCCTATAAGAAGATTTTGCAACTTTATACTTTAGTAGCAAGGGAATGCTCAGTCCTATAAGAAGATTTTGCAACTTTATACTTTAGTAGCAAGGGAATGCTCAGTCCTATAAGAAGATTTTGCAACTTTATACTTTAGTAGCAAGGGAATGCTCAGTCCTATAAGAAGATTTTACAACTTTATACTTTA
>NC_091573.1:27054264-27056764 GCF_042767895.1 Penaeus vannamei
AATCTATCTTTGTATAGTAATCTACCTGCATTTTTTTACTCTTTCTATCCATCTATCTCTCTATCTGCATATAATAATTTATGTCTTGTTTTTCTCTCTCTATCCATCTATGCATCTATCTATCTATAGCCTCTTTCTCTCTTTTCATTTCCCCTCTTCTTCTATACCCCCCTCTTACCTCTATCCTGTCCCCTCTCTTTCCGCGACACTCTCAGACGCCTCTTTGACCCTCAGCAGACAGAAGAGGGGAAGGGAGGGGAGAGAGAAGAGGGGAAAGGAGGGGAGACAAAGGGGGGAAGAGGGGAGGGGAGGAGAGGGAGGAGGAGAAAGGTAAAGTAGTGAGGGGAGGAGGAGAGGTGAAAGGGGGATGAAGGAATGAGGGGAAGGGAGGAGAGATGGTTAGGGGGGGAAGGGGGAGAGAGTGGAAGGAGACGGAGGGGAGAGGGAGAAGAGACCGCAAGGCCCTTAAGGGTGTAGGGTGTTGCAGGGAGAAGGGAGAAAAGGGGAGGGTAAAAACACGATGTCCCGACGTGTGGGAAGGGTGAGAAGAGGAGGGAGAAGCGAAGGGGAGAATAAGTGGGAGAGGGGAGACAATGGAGAGAGGCAAAGAGGGGGACGAAATAGGTTACAAGGGGGTGAAGAGGAAGAGAGAGAGAGGCAGAAAACAAGAGAGGAGAGAGAGGTAGAAGGGAGGAGACAAGAAAAGATTGAGGGAGAAGAAGGAGAATTGAGATAAGAACAAAAGTGAATAAATGAGGAGGACGAAGCAATGAATAAGGAGAATGAAAACGACACGGGAAGAATAAGATGGATAAGGAGAATGAGAGAGCTAATTAGAAAATCATAGATACGAAAGCAAATTATCATCAATTTGTTTATCTATCTATTTGTTTATTAATCATTCTAATTGCATTTGGTTTACTTATTCATTTATCATTTTACTTAACGATTTACGTAGGAGGAAAATAAGAGGACTCAGAAAAACTGAAGCAGAAAGAAAGAGAAAGAAGTGGATGGAAATTAAACAAAGTATTTAAAAAAAGAGAAAGAATTAAAATTAAATTATAATTTAAAAAAATAAATAGAGAGAAAGAAGTGGATGGAAATTAAATAAAGTAAGGAAATGAAATAAAGTAGAAGAAGTAGTGAACGAAAATAAATTAAAATAAAGGACTTTGATGGGAAAATAGACCATAGAGGTGAACGAAGATAAATAGAATAAAGGAGTTTGATGTGAAAATAGACGTAGAAAAAAGAAAAAAAGAGGAAGGGGAGATATGAAATATAACGAGAGGATAAAAGACGAAAGAGAATTAGAAATTAGATAAAAAGGAAGAGAATTGAAGATAAAAGCAGAAAGAGAAAAAGTGTGGTTGGTATTTAAAATGAGAGAAAATAGAGTAAAACTGAAGAAAAGAGATAAAAGAGAGATGGTAAAGATAAAAAAGAAATAAAAGGGAAAATGAGAAAAAAAAAAGAAGAAAGCGATAAGAGAGAGAGATGATAAAGATAAGAAAGAAAGAAAAGAAAACGGAAAAGGAGAGAAAGAAAGAAGAAAGAGATTAGAAAGAGATGATAAGGATAAGAAAGAGTGAAAATAAAAGGGAAAAAGAAAGAGAAAAGGGAAAAGGAAACATTACAAAAAAAATAGTTAAAAAAAAAAGTGAGAATAAGAGAAAACCACAATTCAAAAGAAGGGGAAAAACAAAGAAAACAGAAAATAACAAAAATTTGAGGAAGAAGAAACAGCATTTCGACATCTGATGAAGGATCGACGGACACCATTCGTCAGCAGAGAAGAAATAGAAAAGTACAAGAAGAATATCGGAATAAAGGGAGAGAGAGAGAGGGGGGGGGGGGGTAAGGGGTAGGGGAGGCGAGGGGAGAGAGGGGGGAATGGGTGAAGACGTGACAAGCGTAGAGAATGAGGAGACGCGAGAGAGGCGGAGAGGATGGAACAGAGAGAGAGAGAGGGAGGGGGGAAGAAAGGGGACACAGAGCGTGAATGAAGAGTAATTAAGCAAACAGCAACGCACACAGATATGCCCTTTGGTGTGTGTTTGCGTGTGTGTGTGCTTGTATGTGTGTTTGTATGTGTGTGTGTGTGTGCTTGTATGTGTGTGTTTGTGTATGTGTGCTTGTGTGTGTGTGTTTGTGTATGTGTGTATGTATGTGTGTGTGTGTGTGTACGTGTGTGTGTTCGTGCGCGTGTGTGCGTGTGCTTGTGTGTGTGTGAGTGAGTGTGTGTGTGTGTGTGTGTGTGTGTTCGCATGTGAGAGAGAGAGAGACAGACAGACAGACATAGTAAAATAATTAAGAATGAACGAACTAATCAAGAGAATTAATCAGCCGAGCCATTAATAATTAATTCGGATATAATGATATTTTAATCCCAGTGTGGCTGACCATACACTGATTGGTCCATTGGCGGCATTTCAAGCTATGAATGAAATATACCGATTTCTGTTGAATAAGTAAATATACTCACATGTGCACGTAG
>NC_091573.1:27080192-27082692 GCF_042767895.1 Penaeus vannamei
GAGAGAGAGAGAGAGAGAGCGAGCTACCGGGAGATGGAGTGCAGATCCCGTAGATTTATCGCCGCAACTCTCCCGGCATTATCGCCAGATCTGGGCGCGGACCTCCGGCGGATGTGCATCGGATAGGAGATTTAATTAGCATTTTGATAGCTTTTTAAATTCCCTGTAGATGAAATTATGCGATATTTTTCCTCTCTTTTTTTTTTGCCAAATTGTCGAAAAGAAAAACAGTGTGTATGTATATATTATCATAGGTATGAATATAAAGTGGTTTTGATAGCTTGTTATGGAAGTGTTGATTTTCAATATGATTCAATATTGCAATTAGCAATTAATTATTGCCATTTTACGCTGCACGGGAGTTCGATCTATAGGGTACAAGTAAATATAAACACACTTAATTCCTCTTTTGTTGTGATATATTAATTTAATTTTTGGATAGAGGCATAGGGCCGAGTTCAAATGATCTATGACAATTTAACAGCTTTCCGATAGAAAAGATAAAAAAAGGTTAATTTTATATGATATGATATAGGTAGATAGATATATTGAGAGATAGATATATTGATATATATGATAGCGTCCAAATGATTTATTACAATTTAACATCGTTTAGCTTTCCAATAATTTTTTTTAAAGTTTATTTTATATGATATGATATAGATAGATAGATATATTGATAGATAGATATATTCATAGATGCATGGATATAAAATTTCGACATGTACGTGTATGTGTATGTATACGTATGTTTTCGGGAGGGTCTGTTTCTGTATGTATTTATGAATGCATGTATGTATACATGTATGTATGTGTACATTTATTTATGCACGCACATGATCACATTCATCAATAATGATAAAAGTAATAACCAATGTCCTTTATAAATAACACTGGAGAGCAGAGTTACAAACGGACTATTCAATTGGCAGCTGTGACTGTTTCGCGGAATTCCCTGCAGCTTGCAACACCGCTATAAAGGAGATCGTGCAACATGCGATTGCAAAGAGAAGGGGAAAGGGAGAAAGCGGAAAATAGAGAGAGAGAGAGAGGGAAAAGGACAATAAAAAAAGAAAAGAATCTATTTATACTCGTTTCCCCCTCGCAGATATCACGTGGGTGGGAATTATGGAGGAAGTGAAGCAGGAGAAAAGATTATGTTGATAAATGATCTTGATTGGGATAAGATATATGGAGGAGGAAGGAGAGAGAGAAAGAGAGAGAGAGGGAGAGGGGGGGGGAGAAGGAGAAAGAGAGAGAGAGAAGGAGAAAGAGAGAGAGAGAAGGAAGGAAGATAGAGAAAGAGGACAGGGAACAGTAAGAAGAGAGAGAGAGAGAGAGAGAGAGAGAGAGAGAGAGAGAGAGAGAGATTTAATCATGATGTCTATAAATGTACAACTATTTCTATTAATGTTACTGGTACCAATAAAACTATTGGTGGTATAGGTACAGAACTGACCATAACATCATTATTACCATTATTAGTAATAATTACCTTCATTTCTGCTGCTGATAAAAAAAAAACAGAGATAATGATTCAATAAAGATGAGGTTACTGTTGTCTGATAACATATATGCTTAAAGGTAATGATAATAGCAATGACAGTAGTGATAATGATAATGATTGCAATAAGAATGATGGTGAGGAGGAACATTCCAATGATAATGATGTCAGTGATAACGATGATGATAGTAGTAATGATAATGATAATGTGTATGATAATGATAATGATTATATGAATGACAAGAAGAAGAACAACAGCATTAATAGCCATTATTATGGTTATCATTATTATTAATCATTATTATTATTATTATTGTTGTTGCTGTTGCTGTTGTTATCATAATTATCACCATTATCATTATCATCATTATCATTATCATCTTTATTATCATAGTTATAACAACAATTATAAGAGTAATAACAACAACGTAAGTAAAGGTATCGAAGCTAAAGGAGCCTTGAAGAAGAGGTGGCAAAACATGCTCAAAAATACCTTCAAGATTTTTGACATATAACGAACACACTCCCTAAAAGAGGAAAGATAAAGGAGGATTAGGAAGAGAGAAAGGGAGGAAAAGGGAGAGAAAAAGGAAGGGAGGACGAGGAGAGGAAAAGGGAGATAAAGAGAAAGGGAGGAAGAGGAGAGGAAAAGGGAGATAAAGAGAAAGGGAGGAAGAGGAGAGGAGAAGGGAGATAAAGAGAAAGGGAGGAAGAGGAGAGGGAGAGAGAGAGAAAGGGAGGAAGAGGAGAGGAAAAAGGCAGAGGTGGAGGAAGAGGAGAGAAAAAGGAGTAAGAGCAAAGAGAGGAAAGAGAAGAGAGGAGGAGAGAAGGAAATGGAAGGAATGAGTAAAGGAGACGAAGAAGGAGGAATTAAGAAAGTGAGAGAGAGAGATAAAGGAGAAAAAGGGAGAGGAAGTGTTTGCGTGAAATAAAATAGTTTAAAAAAGAGATAGAGAGAGAGACGGATGAATAGATAGTGACAGTTAGAGATAAATA
>NC_091573.1:27087692-27095192 GCF_042767895.1 Penaeus vannamei
AGAGAGAGAAACAGACAGAGAGAAAGAGAGAAAGAAAGAAAGAGAGAGAGAGAAAGAAAGAAAGAAAGAAAGAAAGAGAGAGAGAGAAAGAAAGAAAGAAAGAGAGAGAGAGGTGTGGGGGGATAGAGGGAGGGAGGGAGGGAGGAGGAGAGAGAGAGAGAGAGAGAGAGAGAGAGAGAGAGAGAGAGAGAGAGAGAGAGAGAGAGAGAGAGAGAGAGAGAGAGAGAGAGAAAGAGAGATGGAGAGAAAGAGCGAGAGAGAGAAAGAGAGAGCAAGAGAGAGAAAGAGAGAGCGAGAGCGAGAGCGAGAGAGAGAGAGCGAGAGCGAGAGCGAGAGAGAGAGAGAAAGAGAGAGCGAGAGAGAGAGAAAGAGAGCGAGAGAGAAAGAAAGAGAGAGCGAGAGAGAGAAAGAGAGAGGGCGAGGAAGGAGAGAGAGAAAACGGGACAAAGGAAAGAGGAAGAAGGTGTTGTGGACGAGACAAGGAGGAAGTAAAGAATGAGAAAGTAGAAAGCAGGGAAAGAAAGAGGTTGGAGAAAGGCAGGAATCAGGAAGTGGAAACGCGGAAGATAAACTGGTGAGAGAAAGAAAGGAAGGAGAGAGGAGACAGGGGATAGGGAAGAACAAAGAGACAGGAGTGATAAAGGGGGGAAAGGGAGATTAGAAGAAAGATATGTGAAGGTGTAAAGATAAAAAAGGAAGAGGAGAAAACAGAAAAAGGAAGAGGTGGAAGGGTGATGAAGAGAAACAGAAAATAAGGACGAAGGGGAATAGGCGGTGATGAGAATAATGGAGGCAGGAAGGGGAAGAAGAAGAGATCGTAATAAGAGAGGAAGGAAGACGAAGAAGGAAGAGGTGATAACGAGAAAGACAAAGAATGAAAAAGGAAGAGGGCGAGGAAGACGACCAAAAATAAAAAATATAAGATTAAAAAACAAATGAAGAACAAGAAATCAAAAACGACTCTTAAAAAAATACGTAAAAAAAGTAAAAGAAAAACAAACAAAAGACTGTAAAAAATAAAGTTATAAACAAGAAAAAAAAGGAGGAAGAGAGAGATCACAGCATCACCCATCCCGCAAACCCGGGCATGGGCGTGTGTTGCCCCGAATGGGCGGGTGGGCGGCCCAAGGGTGACAGATGAGGGCGCGTCTCCAGAACAGCGTGGGAGAACCGCCTCCCGTGTTATTACTCTGACGTTACAAAGGGAGCCCGTGATGGCAACATTTGTCCGTTGAGGCCCCCGCGTGAACTCTTGCTCTGTCTCTATGTGATTTTCTTTCTCTCTCTCTCTCTCTCTCTCTCTCTCTCTCTCTCTCTCTCTCTCTCTCTCTCTCTCTCTCTCTCTCTCTCTCTCTCTCTCTCTCTCTCTCTCTCTATTTCTCTTCTTCTTTAGCTATTTATTTATGAATCTATCTTCAGACTCCTAGTTCTCTCCCCTTCTTGCCTCTCCCCCTCTCTTTTCCTACCTCTCATATTACTCTTCATCCCTCTCTCCCTCCTACCCCCATCTCCTCCCTCTACCCCAATCACCATCTTCACCCTCTCTCCCTTTCCCTATATCTCCCTCCTCTCCTCCCCCTATCTCCCTACTCACCCCATCCCTTCTTGCCTCTCCCACTCTCTTCCCATCATCCCTTCCTCCTCTCCCTACTCCCCCATCTCCCTCTTCACCCTCTCTCCCTTCCTATCTCTCCCTCACCCTTCCCCCATCTCCCTCCTCCCTCCCTCTCCCTCCCTCCCTCCTCCTCACCCCTCCTCCTCTCCCCTCCGTCCCTCCCTCCCTCTCTACTTTCCCTATCTCTCTCTCCCTCCCTCCCTCCCTCCCTCCCTCCCTCCCTCCCTCCCTCCCTCCTCCCTCCCTCCTCCCTCCCTCCCTCCCTCCCTCCCCTCCCTCCCTCCTTCAACCCCTCCCTCTTCCCCTCTCTCCCTCCTCCTCCCTTCCTCACTCCTCCCTCCCTCCCCCTCACCCCACGAATTTATCCCCAGATAGAATACACCCGAACCCGTGCTGGTTGACCTTAACGTCGCTAAACAGAGGATAAACTATAGTATTTTGGATCGTAGAGTCAGCATTATCCTACGAGAATTTACTACAGCTGGGTTTCCTGCGGGCGACGCTGCAGCTTCGGCTATTTTAATATCGTGGAAACTTTGGCTTTGTTATTATTTGGATAGGTTTTCTGTGGATGTTTTATTTTTTTCCTGTTTTTTCTACGTTGTCTGTGCGGCTGTGATTTTTTTTTTTTTTTTTTGGGGGGGGCGGGTGTTGTCTTGTGATTATTGATATTTATTTAATGTTTTCTTTATCTTTTTTTTAGGTGTACCGTTTTTGTTGTTTTGTTTTGTTCCTTGCTGTTTTTATGTATTTCTGTTGTGCTTTTTTATTGTTCTTAAGTGTTGTTTTTTTCTTTGCCTCTATTTGTAAAGGTAGTGCATCAGAGGCACGCAGTGATGTTCTGTTTTTTTTTTTTTTTTTTTTTTTTTTTTACTTATTTTCTATTCATTTATCTATCAATATAATTCTAATAACTATTCATTCACTTATTTATTAATTCAGTAACATTCATTTGTTTGTTTGTTTGTTTCTCGATACGTTTATCTGCTTATTTATTTATTTACTTATTTATTGATGTATCTATCGAGATAAATATCATCTGTTGTATTTGGAATAAGAAAAAATATGCTATCTAGACAAAATAATAGGTGGAGTGCCGTTAACAACAATAGTAACAATAAGAACAAGTAACTTTTCTCAATAAACGAAAAAAAACATGCCTCGAACCCAGCAAAAACCGCAGTTTCAATAACAACATAACAACAAGTCACTTTCCTCAATCGGCGAAAAAATGATGCTTCGAACATTCCAAAACCGTAGCGTCAATAACAACAACAACAACAAATCACTTCCCTCAATCAACGAAAAAAAATATGCTTCGAACCCGTGAAACCGAAGCGTCAAACCCGACCCTCTAAACCTCAACCCTAAACCCACAAGTTCTAAATTTCTTCTCTTTACGAGCCGGACTGACGTCGAGGGCGCCTTATCAAGGTGGCCGCACGCTAGGTGGCTCTTTCAGGCACCATTCCGGAATATAGGAATCGATGATCCTAAAACTGGACAGCGGCGACGCGAGGAAAACGCGATCGGGTGATTCGGACGAGCGAATCGGGGACTGAGGCTTCGAACTGTTTTTGTGTGTTTATGATGCGCTGTGTGTGCGTGTGCGTGTGTGTGTGCGTGTGTGTGTGTGTGCGTGTGCGTGTGCGTGTGTGTGTGTGTGTGCGTGTGCGTGTGTGTGTGCGTGTGTGTGTGTGTGCGTGTGCGTGTGCGTGTGTGTGTGTGTGTGTGTGTGTGTGTGTGTGTGTCTATGTCTGTATGTCTGTGTGTGTATGGGGATATGCATCATACAGTACACATGCTAATACATAAACCTGCAAATACAAATACATATATGTTTGTGTGTTTGTGTGGATGTGGATGTGTATGTACAAGAAAAAGCTTTACAAAACCAACATACCTTATCAAAGATATCATTTAGAGTCTCAAATCCAACCGCAGCATCAAGCGCCAATAACTGATCGCCGAAGGACCTCAGGAATTCCTCTTAGTCTCATCAGAAAAAAAACACATCAAAGTCGAGATGAAATCAGAGGAATTCCTGCGCCGCCGTTCCCTCGCACTTGAAACGACTTCATAAACAAAGGGAGAGATACGGCCGTGTTCTGCAGGTGCTGTTGCCTGTGAAGCCGGACGGGGCTGCGCTTCTCGGCCTTCCTCTTGGGCGTTCTGGATCTTCCTCCTTCTGCTTTTTCTTGCCTCGATTTCTTTATGTTTTATATTTGCATCTCTTTCTGTTTTCTGTCTTTGTATGTTTATACACACACACACACACACACACACACACACACACACACACACACACACACACACACACATATATATATATATATATATATATATATATATATATATATATATATATATATATATATATATATATATATATATATATATATATATATATATATATATATATATATATAAATATATATATATATATATAAATATATATAAATATATATATATATATATATATATATATTTATATATATATATATAAAAATGTATATATATATATATATATATATATATATATATATATATATATACATTATATACATTATATACATTATATACATTATATACATACATACATACATACATACACACACACACGCACACACACACACACGCACAGGCATGTATACCTGTGTGTATATATACGCACGTATATACGCAATTTCCATTCATCCCATTCATCTATTCCCTTTATCATCGGCTTTCTTCCACGTGCGCATTCCTTTTGCATTTTTCACACTCTACTTGTTTCCTCTTACATCGCTCAATATATTTTCTACATTCCATTAATCTCGCTCTTTTCTGCCTCTATAGCCCGTTGACCTGAAACCCACACTTCAAGCAGTATATTGATTTTCTCATGATAAGAGAGAGGGAGAGAGAGAAAGATGGATGGTTTTGGGGAGAGTGGAGTGGGGGGGGAGAGGAGAAGGGAAGGAAGGGAAGGAGAGAAGAAAGAGGAGAGGGAGGAGGGGAGGGGGGGAGAAGGGAGGGAGAGAGAAGGGGTTGAGGAGAGAGAGAGAGAGAGAGAGAAGGGGTTGAGGAGAGGAGAGAAAGAAGGGAGAGGAGGGGGGAGGGAGAGGGGGAGGTAAAGGTGTAGAGTAGAGGTAGAGAGGGAGAGAGAGAGAGAGAAAGACACGCACATACATAGACAGAAAGAAATATAGAATCATACAAATAGCAAAATACGCAAACTGGGACATAGGTAAGACCAGAAGAACGAAAAGAAAATATTCTCTCTCTCTCTCTCTCTCTCTCTTATCCTCCCTCTCTCTTATCCTCTCTCTCTCTTATCCTCTCTCTCTCTTATCCTCTCTCTCTTATCCTCTCTCTCTCTTATCCTCTCTCTCTCTTATCCTCCCTCTCTCTTATCCTCTCTCTCTCTTATCCTCTCTCTCTCTTATTCTCTCTCTCTCTCTTATCCTCTCTCTCTCTTATCCTCTCTCTCTCTTATCCTCTCCGTTCCTTTCATTTCCTCTCTCTCTCTCTCTCTCTCTCTCTCTCTCTCTCTCTCTCTCTCTCTCTCTCTCTCTCTCTCTCTCTCTCTCTCTCTCTCTCTCTCTCTTTCAAATTCGAAGTACCTCAACAGACGTGCGACAACTCTCATTCTTTCAATTTACTAGCATCTCCTCCCCCCCTCTCCCCCCCCCCTCCCCCCTCCTCCCACACCCACCATTTTCATTCTACAGTTTTCTTCTTCTCCGCTACATTTCCTCCCTCCTTCGCGCTTTTGGGGGAAAAACATCTGATACGCTCGTAGCTTCGAAAAACCAAGCTGTCGTGATGGTCCATATCCCGTGGCATAGCGACGGGAAATTCGACCTTAATGGCAGCGGCGTTCGTGCGTCAATTTTTTTTTATCGTACGTTTTCTTTAACGAAGTGATTTTTGACGGATATCAATGACACGGCTGACTTAACAAGGAAAAAAATGGTGTTTTTTATTTATCAGTTATTCACGGTATTACATTGTCATTGTTTCGTTATTGTATTTCTCTTTCTCTCAATATCACATGTTTTTTCTTTCTTGTGTTTTCTACGTATCTCTGTTCATTACCCTTTATTTGCTTGTTTACTTATCTTTTGTTATTCTTTTGTGCCTTTTCGAATGCGTTCACCCATGCATTCTTTCTGTATTTTTTTCATTTCTATCAAGCTTTCTATGTATATACCGATATATTTCATTACAAATGTTCTTTCTTTTACCATCTATGTTATTATTATCAAGAGTTTTTTTCTTCCTTATGATAGAAGAGAGAGAGAGAGAGAGAGAGAGAGAGAGAGAGAGAGAGAGAGAGAGAAAGACAGACAGAGAGAGAGAGAGAAACAGCTATTCCACCCACACTAATATCTTTCCCGCATTTCTTCTCCTTTCCACAATCATTCCATCCATTTAAATTTCCACTTTGCGTTTATCCCCATTACCTATGCATTCTCTTCACATGCATTCGTTCCTTTCTATTTGGTTCGTATCGATTTTTCCGCAGTATTTATAACCCTGAGCGAACATGTCCTCAAAGGTGAGCAGTGAATATGAGAGCTCTTTAGGCGATAAATAATCCCGGAATTGGTTCATTTCTGCTGGAGCGAGTGGGCGCTGAGGAATATATAAAGCGCGCGCGTGCATATGTGTGTGTGCGCGTGTGCGTGTGTGTGTGTGTGTGTGTGTGTGTGTGTGTGTGTGTGTGTGTGTGTGTGTGTGTGTGTGTGTGTGTGTGTGTGTGTGTGTGTGTGTGTGTGTGTGTGTGTGTGTGTGTGCGTGTGTGCGTGTGTGTCTGTGTATATATGTTAGTATGTATGTATATAAATATGTGTGTGTGTGTCTGTGTGTGTATGTGCATATATATATATATATATATATATATATACATATATATATATATATATATACATATATATATATATATATATATATACATATATATATATATATATATAAATATATATATATATATATATGCATGCATGTGTATGTGCCTGCAAGCGTCCGCCGCGGAAGGCTTCCCCTTCGGACTCGGCTCCTGATGGAGGGCGAACGTGGCCGTCGCCTGTCCCCTCCGTCACGGCGCCGCGGACTGCCGGGAGATGCTTTACTGCGCTTTGGGCTCATAATGGGGCAACTGCGACGAAGGGAGGGAGGGAGAGAGGGAGAAGGAAGGAGGGAGGGAGAGGGAAGGAGAGAGGGAGGGGGAAGAAGAGGGAGAGAGAGGGAAGGAAGGAGGGAGAGAGAGGGAGGGAAGGAGAGAGAGAGAGAGAGGGAAGGAGGGAGAAAGAGGGAGGGGGGGAGAGAAAGAGGGAGGGAGGGAGAGAGAGAGGGGAAGGAGGGAAGGAGTGGGAGAGAGAGATAAGAGAAAGAGAGAGAGAAAAGTGAAGGTTGATGATGGAGGAGGGAGGGAAGGACGGAAGGGAAGGGGGAGTGAAAGAAGGAAGAAGAGGGGGAGAGGTGGGAGAGAGAAGAAAGGTAAGGAATAAGGAAGAATGAGATGGATAAGAGAAGCCAAAGCGAGTGGAGAGGGAGTGAAGGGGAAGAGGGAAAGAGAAAATGGAGAAAGGAGAGAGAAAAGGAAAGGAGGGAAGATGAGACAAGAGAAGAAAGAAAAGAGAGACAAAGAGAAAGAGAGAAGAAAGAAAAGAGAGACGGGGAAAAAGAGAGAAGAAATTATGTTTGATAAAAAAAAAAAGGAATAGGTGGAAGATGAAAGAAGAAATTTGATAAAGAAATAGCATTACAAATGAAGAAAAGAGGGGAGGGAGAGGGAAATTAACGAATATAAAAGGGAGAGACATAACGAAAAAAAACGAGAGAATAAGAGAGAGAAAAAGCTATCGAGAAATCGAGAAGGAAAGAGAAGGAAAAAATAA
>NC_091573.1:27100192-27110192 GCF_042767895.1 Penaeus vannamei
TGTAGTGGGGGGATGTGTAATTGTGTGTATGTGTGTGTGGGGGGATGGTGTGTTTGTGTGTGGGGGGGGGAGCATGGCTCTGTGTGTGTGTGTAAGGAAGGTTTTTTTTGTGTGTGTTTATTTGTGTGTTCGTGTGCGTCTGTGTCTCTGTCATTGTGTGTGTGTGTGGCTTATGTTATTGCAGTGGCCGTGGCTTCGGGTATCGAGTTTCTGGTGACTTGATGGTAACTGCGCACGAAGGGAGGATAAGGAAGGGGGGAGGGGAGTGAAGGGAGTGATGTAAGAGGGAAAGGAGAGAGAGAGAGAGAGAGAGGGAGAGAGAGAGAGAGAGAGAGAGAGAAAGAGAGAGAGAGAGAGAGAAAGAGAGAGAGAGAGAGAGAGAGAGAGAGAGAAAGAAAGAAAGAAAGAAAAAGACAGAAAGAGAATGAGAGGGACAGGATGAAAGATGCAGAACAACACCTTGTGAGCAAACACCCACCCACCCCACAACCCCAATTCCACCCACACACAAACAAACAAACAGACATACGCGCAAACGGGCACACAGACAGACAGACAATGGCAGAAACCCAAGAATCAAGGCAAAAAATCCTGCGCCCAGACCCCACCCCCCGAACCGCGCAGAAACGAGTGACAAACAACCTTCTGCAGAATGAGAAAGACATAGGAATACGTGCGCCGATATATCATGTGATTTACCTTCTCCTCTTTCTCCTCTTCCTCCTCTTCCTTCTCTTCTTCTTCTTTTTCTTCATCCTCCTCCTTCTTCTTCTTCTTTCTTCCTCCTACTCCTCCTCCTTCTCTTCTTCTTCCTCCTTCTTCTTCTTTTTTCTTCATCCTCCTCCTTCTTCTTCTTCTTCTTTCTTCCTCCTACTCCTCCTCCTCTTTTTCTTTCTCTTCCTCCTTCTTCTTTTCTATATCCTCCTCCTTCTCTTCTTCTTCTTCTTCGTCTTCTTCTTTTCTCTCAGAGCTCCTCCTCTTATTTCTTCTTCTTCCCTTCCTCCTCCAGTTTATCCTTATCCCCTGTCATCTTATCCCCCAATCCCCTCACTCCTACCCACACTCCAACCCCCCTCCCTCATATCCTCAAACCCCTCCCCCCTGCCCTCATACCCTCCCTCCCTCCCCTCAAACCCTTCCTACTCCTCCAACCCCCCTCCTCCCTACCCCTCAAACCCTCCCTCCCTCCCACCTCAAACCCTCCCTCCTACTCCTCTCAATACCCCTCCCTCCCTCCTACCCCTCCAACACCCTCCCCTCCCTCCCCATCCTATCCCCCTCCCTCCTACCCCTCCAACCCTCCTCCTCCCTCCTACCCCTCCAAACCCCTCCCCTCTTACCCTTCTCACCCCTCCTATCCCTCAAACCCTCCCCCCCCTCCCCCCCAAACCCCTCCTCCTACCCCTCCAAACCCCTCCCTCCCACCCCTCCAACACCCTCCCCTCCCTCCCCATCCTATCCCCCTCCCTCTTCCCCTCCCCCTCCCGCCGGTGCCCCCCTCGCAAAGTGCCCTCCGCTCGTGGCAAAGGGCCAAGGGGAATCCGATGCGTCCTTAAGGAGTCGCCGGTATGACTCCTCTCTCTCGGATGCTGCTTGATCACGGTGAAAGGGAGAGGGAGAAGGATAAGTAGGGAGAGGGAGAAGGAGGGGAAGGAGAGAGGGAGAGGGAGGGAAAAAGTGGGAGAGAGGAGGAGGGAGAAGGAGAGGGAGAGGAAGGGAGAAGGGGAGGGAGGGAACAAGTGGGAGAGAGGAGGAGGGAGTAGGAGAGGGGAAAGGAGACAAAGAGGGAAAGAGGAAGAAAATGAGGATGAGGGTGATGGAGAAGAGGAGGAAAAGAGAGAGAGAGAGGAGAAAAGAAAGAGAAATCAAAGGAGAAGAAAGGAGAGAGAAGCTAGGGCTAGGTGAGAAAGAGGGATGAAGACCAATCGACCAACCCAAAAAAGGGCAAACACGAGCGAAAGAGCGAGAGAGACAGAGTAGAAGAGAAAGAAAGAGAGAAAAAAGAAAGGGGAGAGGGAGAGAGAGAGAGAGAGAGAGAGAGATAGAGACAGAGACAGCGAAAGACAGAGACAAAAAAAGATCAAAAGAGAGAGAGAGAACAAAGGAACAAAAAACAACAAGAAATCAACCTCTGTCACAACCCTCCTGTGTGAGGCGTCGCCCGCTCTCGCTCCGCCTCCGTCCCTGGCCTGAGTTACTGATGTAAATTCCTCCTTTACACAGCACTCGTCGCGGCGAACAATGGGCAGACGACACCCATTATTTGGCCAAAAACTTAATGACATATTGGAGACTAGAGCTGGGTGGGAGGAAGGAGGGAGGGAGGGAGAGGAAGAAGAGGTGGGGGAGGGAGAGGAAGAAGAGGGGGAGGGGGAGGAAGGGTAAAGAGAGGGGAAGGGGTGAGGGGAAGAGGAAGGGGAATAAAGAGAGAGGAGGGGGAATAGAGGAAGGAGAAGGTGGAGAAGGAGGAGAGAGAAGGAGAGAGGGAGGGAAGAGGGAGAGGAAGGATAGGAGAGAGGGGGAGGGTGACGGAGGAGGAAGGAAAGGAGAGAGGGGGGAGGGACGGAGGGAAGGAGAGAGAGAAGGGAGGGGGTGGGATGGAGAGGAGGAGAGGGAGTGGTACGAAGGGAAGTGGGAGGGGAGTGGGAAGGAGAGAGAGAGCAGCAGGAGATGGGTTGGAGAGGAGGAAGAGAGAAGAGGGGTGGGGTGAGGGGATGAAGGAGGAGGAAGGAGAGAGAAGAGCTGGGGTAAAGGAGGGAAGGGTGGTGAGGTTGGAGAGGAGGGAGGGAAGGAGAGGAGATAGGGTAGGGAGGAGAGAGGAGGGAGGGAGGCAGAGCAGATGGATAAGGGGGAAGGGAAAGAGAGGAGGGAGAGAGGGGAGGGGGATTGTAGCGGGAAGGAGGAAGGGAAGGAAAGGGGGAGAGAGGGAAGAAGAAGAGGGACGTAGAGAGAGATGGGTGGGAGGTGGAGGAAGAGGAGGAGGGAGGGAGAAGGAGATCCGAAGATAAGATATAGGAGGAAGGAGGGAGATGATCTGGGAGGGAGAGGAGGAAGAAGAGAAAGAGAAGAAGGTGAGGAAGAGAGATGAGGAGGATAGAAGGAAGAGAGAAGCAGGATAGAAGAGATAAGTGCGTGGTTCTCTGTGTAATGGGAGGATGGATGTGTTTATACTTACTCAAATATACAAGAAACAGTGTAAGTAATGGCATGTGGTTGTTTGCAAATGTGTGCATTAGTGTGTGTACAATCATACCCATGTACGTAAGTTCAACAGACAGACACAAAAACTACATGCTTCCCCTAGTCGAAGAAGGTAATGATGATGAAAAGGAATAAATCAACTAAATAATACATATTAAGTAAATGAATAGATAGAATAGATAATGAAATAAAGATTAGAAAATAAAATATAAAATAAAGAATGAAATAGACAAACAAACGATAACAAAAATCAAAATAAATAACATCCAAAACAAAAAAACACGACAAAGTTAACAAATCACAAAGACAAAACAAAACGACAGACAACTAAAACACGACAAAGACAACAACACAACACAAAGACAACAAAAACACGACAAAGACAAAACAAAATCACAAAAAACACGACAAAGACAACAAATGACAAAGACAACAAAATCAACACGACAAAGACAACACAACACAAAGAACAAAAACTTTGACAAAATCAACAACGACACAAGACAACCAAACACAACACAAAGACAACAAAAACACGACAAAGACAACAAAAACAAACCGAGACAACAAAAACACGACAAAGACAACAAAATCAACACGACAAAGACAACACAACACAAAGACAACAAAAACACGACAAAGACAAAAACAACACGACAAAGACAACAAAAATGACAGACAACAGCAACATGACAAAGACAAAACAAAACGACGGACAACAAAAAACGACAGACTGTAACCCGACAAAGACAACAACCAAAAAACACGACAATGACAACAAAACCACCTCACTCACCCAGAAGGGCAATTCCTTGCCCACAGAAATTGCAGACGCCGAATACCCAAGCCACAGATCATAATGATGAACGAGGATGCTGTGCGGATATTGTGTGGATTCTGTGCGGATATTGTGAGAATGCTGTGCGGATATTGTGTGGATTCTGTGCGGATATTGTGAGAATGCTGTGCGGATATTGTGTGGATTCTGTACGGATATTGTGAGAATGCTGTGCGGATATTGTAAGGATGTTGTGCGGATACTGTGTGGTTATTGTGCGGATACTGTGTGGATATTGTAAGGATGTGTGGATACTGTAAGGATGCTGTGCGGATACTTTAGGATGCTGTGCGGATGCTGAGCGGATAGTGTGGATACTGTGCGGATGCCACATTTCATCTTCCGCTGGCAGATGCTTATCTTTTTTTCTCTACATTGTAATGGGAATGTAGCGGTTAAGATGTTCCCGTTTTCTGTGGTTTGGTCGTAGGTGGGACTAGCATAATTCCGTGATGGAAGGAAGAGGAAAGGAGTTATTAATGGAGACGATAGTAATGATAAGGATGATAACTATATTCCTGAATTAAAGATGCAAATGATTAGTGATAATGATTATGGCGTCTGTAATAACAATAATTACTATAATGAGGAAGCTTAGCATCACTTTTAAAAATACACAATGGGTTGCGATGCAATATAATGTTTAGTACTAATAATAAGAATAATGACCATAAAGATGATTTTAAAAAGAATGATAATAACAACAATAATGATAAACAATGATAACACTACTATTACTACCAGTAATAGTGATAATGATAATGATACTTATGATAATAATAATGATAATGATGATGATGACGATAATAATAATGATAATAACAGTAATGATAATAATAATAACAATAATAATAACAATAACAACAATGATAATGACACTAGTGATAGTAATTGAGTGATGATAATGTTGTTACGACTATGTTGTTAATAATCATATTAATTGTATTATGACAATATGGGCAGGTGATAGTAATCAAAACAATGATAATGTTGATATTAACTATAAAGTAATATGAACGATAATAGTAATAACAATATTGATAATAATAATAATAACAGCAACAATAATAATAATAACAATAATGATAACAACAAAAATATTGGTAACAATCAGAAAAAAACAACGATAATACTCTCTCCGTGACAACAACAAAGGAACAGCTGTGAATGGACAGCCCACAACGAGAACAGAAACACAGCAAATGTTACGAGGTAAATCCACCAACATCTGTGTGATTTGGAATTAGATATTTACCCTAATTACACCACCTGCCTATGATATGCAAATTGGAAATGGGAAATGAATATTTTTTTCGGTACGGAAATACGGGAAAAAAATGTAGTGAAAAGAAGTCAAGTGAATTCATAGTTGATATGCTTTCTCAATTTATCTTGCTGTCTATCCATTGATCTATCTATCTCTGTATCTGTTTGTCTATATATCAGTTGGTCGATCGATCGAACAATCTATATATTCATCCATTTAAAATCTGTCTATCTATATATCTGTCTGTTTATCTATATCTTCCTATCCAATTATATATATATATATATATATATATATATATATATATATATATATATATATATATATATATATATATATATATATAGTTCTATATGTCTAACTACGTGCCTATCTATATATCTGTGTTACAAGCAATCTATTAACCTATATATATATATATATATATATATATATATATATATATATATATATATATAGAGAGAGAGAGAGAGAGAGAGAGAGAGAGAGAGAGAGAGAGAGAGAGAGAGAGAGAGAGAGAGAGAGAGAGAGAGAGAGAGAGAGAGAGAGGGAGGGAGATTTATGTGTGCGTACCTATACGCACGCATATACATATACATGTATATATATACATACATACATACATACATACATATATATATATATATATATATATATATATATATATATATATATATATATATTTATATATATGCATGTATACATTCATATATATATACATATATGTGTGTGTGTGTGTGTATGTGTGTTTGTGTGTGTGTGTGTTTGTGTTTGTGTTTGTGTGTGAGTGTGAGTGTGAGTGTGAGTGTGTGTGTGTGTGTTTGTGTGCATATATGTATACATATAGATATACATACGAGTATATATACATATACATATATATACATACATATTTATACATACATACACACACATACACACACACACACACACACACACACACACACACATATATATATATATATATATATATATATATATATATATTTGTATGTATGTATATATGTATATATGTATATATGTATATATGTATATATATATATATATATATATATATATATATATATATGTATTCATATTATATATGTGTGTGTGTGTGCGTAACATAGGAGTTTTTTCATATTCAAATTTTTATCATATTTATTCTACTCAATTTTTGTACCATTCTCATATTAGAGAATCTTTTATATGCAGATTTATTTAAATGTAGGCCTGTTCTAACTGAATTTACTGTACCGTTAAATTTTGAGTGTGTGCCAAATTTTATAATGGTCAGAGAAACATTTTTAATCATTAATATCTTATTCAATGATGATGAACAGGCGGCATTTCATTTTGTAAATCTTAGCAATAACATAATTTAAACAAGGAATATTGTCATCTAACAAAGCAATAAACTATTTAAACAAGGAATAATCTCATCTAACATAACTAATTTTTTTAGGGTTAATTCTATATCCTCCCTTATCCTACTAATTAGAAATCAAAATTCATTTTAATAAACAAAATAAAAATACGCGTCGAGACCCTCACACCCAGCCTATCAGTATTCTTTCCATGATTTTCCTAGGACATAAGCCAATCGTTCCCTTTGTTATAATCTTTACCATTTTCCTCTCTTCCACTTCCCTCAAATAACTAATTACCTTCTCAATCTATTCATTAATAACACCGGAACTGTCACCTACGACTAATTCCGTTGCCGTCTCCACAGGCCATTAAGATAACTGAATAAATAATGAGTAACTAAACCCTAGCACAAGCCATTATGACTTGTTCTCGCTGCATTTTCTCAACCATTTCTCTCTCTGAACAAGTGAGGACAACAACGATTCGTCACAGCTATCACAAATCAATACAAAGAGATTTAACAACTACGATAATAGACTTATCAAGCCTTACAATCTATAATATCGGGGTAAAACACGACTTTAAATACCAGAACTCAGCCTTGACTGTACACGGGAAGACAGCAACGACTCGTCTGGTGAGAAATTGTTAAAATAACGAGCTTATTGCTTTCCCCAAAATGAATTATTAACATTTAAACAAACAAACCGTTTGTAAATGAGTATTATAATTTTCTCTCTTTGTTATAACATTAAATTTTGCTATATTTTTATGACTATAGAAATATAAAAAATGTATAAACAAACGTTTTCAATGGAATCCCTACATCTTTAGAATTAGAATCAACGTACCTTTTTAAATGTCGAATAAATAATGACCTTGACATACATACATATATAGATACATACATACATACAGACAGACAGACAGACAGACAGACAGACAGACAGACATACTTGTATATATATATATATATATATATATATATATATATATATATATATATATGTGTGTGTGTGTGTGTGTGTGTGTGTGTGTGTGTGTGTGTGTGTGTGTGTGTGTGTGTGTGTGTGTGTGTGTGTGTGTGTGTATATATATATATATTTATCTATATATATATATATATATATATATATATATATATATATATATATATATATATATACATATATATATATATACATACTATATATGTATATATATATATATATATACTATATATTACACACACACACACACACACACACATTTATATATATACATACATATAATGCATATATGTTTATATATATATATATATATATATATATATATATATATATATATATATATATATATATATATATATAAACAAATATCTCTCTATCCACCCACCTACCCATCAACCCATCCATCTTATCCACCCACCCGCACGCACTCCACTCAAACGCTGCTCGCCCTAGCCAGCTACTGCACTTATTGGCCCAGCTGATCTGCATGCATGCATTTTCAGCTGTATTTACATTCACACTGTGAGCTGACGCGGACACCCAGAGACACGGGGCTCCGAAAACGTTGCAGTGGGGAGAGAGAGAAAAGGGGAGGGAGATAGAGAGGGTGAGAAGGGGATAGGGTGGGAGGGAGAGAGAGAGAGAGAGAGAATGATAAAGAGAGAGAGAGGGAAGGAGAAAGAGAGGGGGAGGGAAGGAGAGAGACAGAGAGCAAGAGACGGAGAAAGATACAAAGAGAAATAAAGAGAGAGAGAGAGAACAAGAGAGATTAAGAGACAGAGAAAGATACAAAGAAAGACAGAAAGACAGAGTGAGAGAGAGAAATAAAGAGACAGGCAAACAGACAGAGAGAGAAAGAGATAGAGAGAGACAGGCAGAACCGAATTTAACGCGAATAGAAGGCCCGTTTTGTGTAGCGGTTTGGCAGCGAGCGAGAGAGAAGTGGGGGACTTATTGTTATGTGCTTCATCCGTCATGTGTAATGATTGCGTGTTGGGGAAGAGTGAAGTGGGGAGGGAGGGGAGGATGAGGGGAGGAGGGGATGGTGGAGAGTGAGGGAGGGGGAGGGGATGAGGGGAGAGAGGGAGGATGGAGGGGAGGGAGAGAGGAGGATGGTGAGGGGAGAGAGAGAGGAGGGAGAAGGGAATAGATGTGGAGGAGCAGGGAATGGGGAGGGAGGGGATGGTGAGGAGGAGGATGGGGGGGGAGAGAGAGGGGGAGGGAGGGGATGGTGAGGTGAGAGAGAGGAGGAGGAGGAGGAGAAGGGGAGCAAGGGAATGGATGGGGAGAGAGGAGGATGGGGGGAGAGAGAGAGAGAGAGGGAGGAGGAGGAGGAGGGGGAGAGGAGATGGGGGAGATGGGAGAGGTGAGGGGGATGGGATGAGTGAGGAGGATGGGGAGATGAGAGAGAGGGATGGGGAGATGAGCAGGAGGATGGTGAAAGGGGAATGAGAGAGAGGATGGGATAAGGTGAAAGGGGAATGAGTGAATGGAGGAAAGGGGATATGGGAGAGAGAGAATGAGAGAAGAAGGGGAGTAGGAAGTAGGAATAAGTGGAAGAGAGACAGGGATTTTATGAGAGTGTGAGAGAAGATGGGATAGGAGCGAGAGAGAGAGAGAGAGAGAGAGACAGAGAGAGACAGAGAGAGAGAGAGAGAGAGAGAGAGAGAGAGAGAGAGAGAGAGAGAGAGAGAGAGAGAGAGAGAGAGAGAGAGAGAGAGAGAGAGAGAGAGCATTCAAAGAAGGGAGAAGGAATAGCTGAAGCGAGTGAGTGTGTGTGGGAGGGGGGGGGGTAGGGGGGAGCATTTAGATTCTTGCGTCAGTGATAAAAGATGTTTGGCTTCGTGAGGCGGGAATGAGGGGACCTTGAGGAGGAAAGAAGAAAGTTGATGGTGAGTGGACAGAGACAGAGTAGCGAATATGAGTAAGGGAAGTAAGTAAAGATTGCAAGAAGGCCTAGAGTTCGTCCTTTATGTTATTGTTATTATCATTATTATTATCATTATTATCATTATCATTATCATCATTATTACTATTATCATTGTTATTATTTGTATTATTATCATTATTTATATTATCATTATTGGCATTGTTATTATTATCATTTCCATCATCATTATTATTATTACCATTATTATTATCATTATCATTATCATTATTTTATTATCATTATAATCATTATCATTATTATCATTGTTATCATTATTACTATTATTACCATCATCATTATCATTATCATTATCATTATCATGACTATTTTTATCAAGAATATTAATATTGTTATCATCACAGTTATTCTTATGATCACCATCACGTCATTGTTATCATCATCATCATCATCATCACCATTTTTAC
>NC_091573.1:27125192-27134640 GCF_042767895.1 Penaeus vannamei
TGTGTGTGTGTGTGCGTGTGTGTGTGTATATACTTAAATATATATACATACATCCATACATGTATATATACATACATACATATATATATATATATATATATATATATATATATATATATATATATTTATATATATATATATATATATATATATATATATATATATTTATATATATATATTTTTTTATGTGTATATATACACATGTCGAGATCATTATTTATTCGACATTTAAAAAGATGCATTGTCTCTTATTTCAAGTAGGTACATACGTTACTGCAACATTTATTTGCATATTTCTATATTTCTAAAGGCATATCGATATAGCAAAATTTTATAACAAATATAGTAAATCATAATAATAATTTATGAATGTTTTTGTTTGTTTGTTTGCTTACGTGTTAATAATTCCTTTAGGAGAAAACAATAAGTTCGTTATTTAACGGTTTCTCGTCAGACCAGTTGTTGCTGCCCTACCGTGTACAGGTAAGGCTGAGTTCTGGTATTGAAAGTCGTGTTTTACTCTGATATTATAGATTGTAAGGCTTGATAAGTGCATTAACGTTGTTTGTTAAATCCCCTTGTATTGATTTATGATAATTGAGAAATGTTGCTGTCCTCCCGTGTGCAAGATTATGGAGGCTATAATCTAGATTCCTTGGTGCAAGAAAGCTTAGTGATAGTCTTCAAAGTCGTGTTTTACCTTGATATTATAGATTGTAAGGCTTGATAAGTGTATTAACGCAGCTGTTAAATCCCTTTGTACTGATTAATGATAACTGAGATGAGATGTTGGTGTCCTTCCGTGTTCAGAGAGAGAGAAATGGTTGACAAAACGCGGCGAGAACAACAGCCGTAACGCTTTGTTGCTAAGGAATATATCAATTAGTCATTTCGTTATTGGTCCGTGGATACAACAAAGGAATTAGCGGAATTAGTCGTAGGTGACAGTTCCGACGGTATCAATGGATGATAGATTGAGAATGAAGTTAGTTATTAGAGGGAAGTGTAAGAGGGAAATGGTGGAGATTAAAAGGGAGGGGAACGATTGGCTTATGTCCTAGGATAATCCTGGAAGGAATACTGATAGACTGGGTGCGAGGCTCTCTATTCCGTCTCAGGTACATTTTTATTTCGATTATTTGAAATTATTTTTGATTTATAATTAGTAGGAAAAGGGAAGGTATAGAGTTAACCTTATATATATATATATATATATATATATATATATATATATATATATATATATATATATATATATATATATATATATATATATATATATATATATATATATATATATATATATATATATATTCATATATTTATGTGTATATATATTTATACACATGTCGAGATCATTATTTATTCGACATTTAAAAAGGTGCATTGTCTCTTATTTCAAATGAGTACATACGTTACTGCAACATTTATTTACATATATCTATATTTCAAAAGGCATATCGATATAGCAAAATTTTATAAAAGATATAGTAAATCATAATAATAATTTATGAATGTTTTTTTGTTTGTTTGTTTGCTTAAGTGTTAATAATTCCTTTAGGAGAAAACAATAAGTTCGTTATTTAACGGTTTCTCGCCAGACCAGTTGTTGCTGCCCTCCCGTGTACAGGTAAGGCTGAGTTCTGGTATTGAAAGTCGTGTTTTACTCTGATATTATAGATTGTAAGGCTTGATAAGTGCATTAACGTTGTTTGTTAAATCCCCTTGTATTGATTTATGATAATTGAGAAATGTTGTCGTCTCGTGTGCAAGATTATGGAGGCTATAATCTAGATTCCTTGGTGCAAGTAAGCTTAAAGGATAGCCTCTGAAGTCGTGTTTTACCTTGATATATTGGCAGACCGTACAGGCTTGATTTATCAATCAAATGATAAACCCCCTCTGAAATTGATCAACTTCCGATGATGTTGAAGTCCTTCCGCGTTCAGAGACAGAGAAAACAATAATAAAATCATGTTGAGTGAAATGTTGAGTTTTTAAATCGCTTTGCCGCACAATGAATATACCATGTATCCGAGAACAAAATTACTTTCCATAATAACCGTGAGAAGAAGAAGTAAATTAATATAGCTGAACGAGTCAATGGATCAGTTCCAGACGTATCAATGGACGAGAGTTATCTTGAGGTTCCAGCTACCATTATGATAAGTCATGAGGAACATGGAGATTTAAAATAGAGACAGGAAACCATTGTTTTAGGCGGTCCGATGATGCTAATCCTAAGGGGAGCAATGTCGATGACTCCAGTGAGTGGTCTCTCCTTTTTTGTATTCCAAAGCTCTATAAATACTACTCCTGATTTGATTTTGAATCCTTTTATTTTACTTTATAATTAACAAAGGTTGGAAGTTGGGAAATGAGTTGATAAAACTGAAAAGATACACTATACTATACATATATATATATATATATATATATATATATATATATATATGAATGTATGTATGTGTGTGTGTGTGTGTGTGTGTGTGTGTGTGTGTGTGTGTGTGTGTGTATGTGTGTGCGTGTAAAAGTGTGTGTGTGTGCGTGTGTGTATATACATATATATATATGAGTATATATATATACATATATATATATATATATATATATATGATAATATATAAATATGTATATATACATATATATATGGCAAATACACACACATGCACGCACAAAAGTTCCATATTTCGTTCCCACAAAGCCAGCTGCAAAGAATTCGGATTCCCTCGCGATCCGTCGCCTTAAGCCGGGCAACCGAAGCAAAGCCTAGTAATTAGAGGTGAAAATCGTGTCCCGGCTTATTCCAGGCGGAAGAGGTATGAGTGAGAAGCGTTATCTTTCTTCTGTGGTTCTTAAGGGTGAGATTTAGGTGTTTGTGTTGACCGTGGGTGTAGATAGAGGTGTAATTCTGCTTCTATGTAGTTTTTTTCTGATTGGTTTGTTATGGTGGGGAAAAAAAATGTCTTTTATTATTACCTCAAACCAAGAAGTTTATATTTTTGGTAGCGTTGGTTAGTCTGTTTGTTCGTTGGTCAGCAGGATAACTCAAAAAATGATGTACAGATTTTTAAGATTTTTTTTTTTACCATAGGCGTATCTGAACCCAACTATAACGGATCCATTTTTTAATGTTTGCTTTTGAGTGATAATATCAGTTACTATCATTATTATTAGCATTGAATTATTGTTATTATTGTCCTGTTGCCATGCCAGAGGTATGTGCTTCCTGAGTGTTTCTAGTTATTGGTGTTGCTATTACTCTTGTTATCATTATTATGATTTTTGTTGTTATCTATTATCGTCATTGTTATTAATATTATTTCTCATTACTATTTACAGTAATGATGTAAATGATTTATGATATGACTGGAAAAATTTAGTTCATCATATGAAAGCATACATTTTAGTTTGATTGCCCACTGCTAATGGAGAAACCGCTACTAGTATAAGAGCCAGTTGTGTTAGAATTTTGCTATTCACTGTTACTATTAACATCATCTTCATCAATATTATCATTATCGCTGTCGCTGTTACTGTTATTATCATCATCATCGTCATTATCACCATTCTCATTATTATTATCATTTACTGTTATTTGTTGCTGTCGTTGTTCGTATTATTGATATTGTTATTATCACTACTGTCGTTGCTTGTAACAACAAAACTCTGCAAACGGCACAAACGCTACAAAATTGATGCTTATATTTTATTCATAAATTTTCTTCAGCAACTAAAATCAGCATAACAGAATTCCAAACCTCGTCCATTTCTGAATCTCTAATTAATATTCATAACGTTACTAATCAAAGGAGAGTCATTAGGGCTCTTGTCACATATTCACCTTGTTCGGCTAAACCATAAAAAAAAATATATATATCTAAAAAATATATCTATAATTTTTTTTTTTTTTTTTTTCTTGCTCGCTACATCAGAATTCTGTACTGATTACGTATTCAAGTGATATTATATACGCGTTATTTTACCGTCACATCTGTCTGGTACGTGAGAAATACATATATATAAAACAGAAGGATATCAGATTTGTTGTAATGAACATTAGAGTGATATTACATCAGCAGAGATCGAGAATTAAAGGACTGAACGCTTTAAATCGATCGATAGATATAGATATAGATTTGTATATATATAGATAGGTAGATAGAGCGTAGATAGATGGATGTATAGATAAAGACGTAGGTATAGGTAGATATATGTAGATAGATTGACAGATATATAGATGCGTGTATTTATATCTGTTTATATGTGTATAAGTATAGATTTATTCAAAGATAGATAGATAGATAATTAGACGAACAGAGAGAGAGAAATAGAGAGGCAAAGATTTTTTTTTTTTTCTCACTCTCTCTTTTTAATCAAATCTGCGTTAACGACATTCAAATATATCCCGGAACCTGTTATAACAAACATTGGGCCGCCGTTTCATCAGCATAACGCGATAAAATATCGAACACCAGAACATAACGAAAGATTACGTTCACGGCAGTCCCCCTACCCCCCCCCCTCCCCTTCCTCTCCTCGGCCCCCTCGTGTTCCCACTTTTCCTTTCTCCGCACTTCCCTTTATCCTTAGCTCTCCCCTTCTCCTTCGATACCCCCCCTCCTCCTCCCCTCTCCTTCGATACCCCCCTCCTACTCCCCTCTCCTTATTCTTTTTATCGTCTATTCCTACTCCGCTATCTCTCTATGTCCTCTCCCTACCCCCTAGCTTAGCTCCACCCCCCCCTCCACGTATCCCCCCTTTCCCCCCTTCTCAACCACCTACGATCTTACAACCCCCCCCCTCCCCCTCTGGACCCCCCCCTAAAAAAAACACAAAGTTCCGGCCCAAAATTACTATAACAGATTTTTTTATCTTCGTTGATCAGATTACTGAACCTGAATCACCTGTACTTGGATTACTCTCGTGGGTTCAAGGGTTCAGGGGTTCAGAGCTCGTGGGGTGAATATGGACGTATATAGGGAATGTGTTTTTTTTTTTTTTTTTTTTTTTGGGGGGGAGGTATGTTGATGTGAGTTTCTTTGTATATGGGTATATGTATGTGTGTATGTGCGTGTGTGTGCGTGCGTGCGTGTGTGTGTATGTGTGTGGGTGTGTGTGTGTGTGTGTGCGTGTGTGTGTATGTGTGTGGGTGTGGGTGTGCGTGTGTGTGTATGTGTGTGTGTGTGCGTGTGTGCGTGTGTGTGTATGTGTGCCTTGGAAGGATTTTTCGTGTGCGTATCGTTAATATCATTATTATTACCATATTCATTTGCTTTTTCCTTACCATACGTTCACGTCCGTGTGCGTGTGTGCGTTCGGGCCTAAATGTCCTTGAAAAAAGAGAGAGAGAGAATCTAGTCGAAGAGATAATACGATTATCCCATACCAGGATATCTAATTTCCCCCTAATTATAGAAGTTAGGGAAAGAAATCTAGACCAAGATCATAAAAAAGACGAGGTTAATTGACATTTAGTAGTCACGTGACAAGGTTAAGCATACGGGGGAAAAAGAGGGGGAGGGAGGGGAATGGAAGGGAAGGGGAGGGGGGAAGGATGGGGAATGGAATGGAATGGAGGGTAGGGGATGTTAGGGGAAGAGGAGAGAAAGGGAAGGAGGGAGGGGAATGGAAGGGAAGGGGAGGGGATGTAAGGGGAAAAGAGGGGGAGGGAGGAGAGAAGGGATGGGAAGGAGATGTAAAGGGAGGATAGGAGGGAGGGGAGGAGGGAGGGGTAGGGAGGAAAAGAAAAGGGAAGGAATGGGGAGTGGGAGGGAGGGAAGGCTAGGAGAGGAGAGGAGTGGGAGGAAGGGGAAGGGAGGGAGGGAGGGGTAGAGAAGGGAAGAGAAGTGTAGGGTAGAAGAGGGAGAGAGGGAAAAGGCAGGGGAGGAGGAGGGGGGGGGATTGATGCCACGTGTGAAATTACAAGACCGGCCGCATTAATTAGTGTGAGACTAAGAAACTAATCTGGAAACCAACTTGTAAAGAAACTGAGGGGAAAAAGAGGGCTAATCATTATCAAATAAGACCCCTCTGGCTACCTCTCTCTCTCTGTCTCAGACTCTCTCTCTCTCTCTCTTTTTCCCTGGCTTGGGCTCAGTCTCTCTCTGTTTCGCTCTTTCTTTCTGTCTCTGTTCTCTCTATCCTTCTCTCTCTCTCTCTCTCTCTCTCTCTCTCTCTCTCTCTCTCTCTCTCTCTCTCTCTCTCTCTCTCTCTCTCTCTCTCTCTCTCTCTCTCTCTCTTGCTCCGTTCTCCTACTACTTGACTCCCTCCCCCTTCGTAATGGCCCTTCTTTTCTCCTCCTAGCGGAACGACCCCTGCCACTACGACCCTTCAACCACTTCAATCATCCTCCCTTCATTTAGAACTGACCCCTACTACTACGACCTTTCCCTCCCGCCATTACGACCCCCCACCCTCCTCTCCCGCCACTACGACCCCTCCAACCTCCCCTCCCGCCTGTACGACCCCCCAACCTCCCCTCCCGCCTGTACGACCCCCTACCCTTTCCACCCGCCACAACGACCCCTCCCCTATCTCTCCAGAAACGACCCCCCACCCTCCCCTTCCCGCCACTACGACCCCCCACCCTCCCCTCCCCTATCTCTCCAAGAAACGACACCCCCCACCCTCCCCTCCCTTATCTCTCTCCAGAAACGACCCCCCACCTCCCCTCCTGCCACTACGACCCCCTACCTCCCTCTCGCCACTTCGACCCCCTCCCCCGCCACTATGACCCCCTACCCTCCCTCCCTTATCTCTCCAGAAATGACCCCCCCCCCCCTCCCCTCCCGCCACTACGACCCCCTACCCTCCCCTCCCTTATCTCTCCAGAAACGCCCCCCCCCCCCGCCACGACCGCAGCCCCACTCCAGCCGGCGCCTCGAGTACCCTTCCGCGGCGCCTTCTGCTGCTCAGGGAGGCTTTCCGGCTTGGTCTCTGCTTCAGGCTTTTGGGGTCTGTTTTAGGGAATTTCCCCTTTTTTTAAGGGTTTTGGGGGCTTTTTATGGGTTATTTTCAAGGCTGATTTTGAGGCATTTCAGGATTTCTCTAGGATTTTTTCGTGTGTTTTTCTTTTTTTCAGATTTTAGGCTCTTTAGAATTGGTTTGGGCCGTTTATAAGGTATATGAGTTGTTTTCTTTTTTTTTTTTTGGGGGGGGGTGTATGTGTGTATGTGTGTGTGTGTGCGAAGAAAAGAGATAAAGAAAAGGATACAAAAAACGATTTTGATTAAAAAAAAAAAAAATAATAATAATAATAATAATAATAGTAAGGATACCAAATCACAACCAACAAAAGCAAAAAAGAAAGTTCAAAATACCATACAAAAAACCCTCCCTCTCCCCCTCAAAAACGAGAAAAAAAATCAATAAAAAAACAGACCCCTCAAAAAGAATTAAAAAAATAAATAAACAAATGAATAAATAAATAAAAAACAGCGCGGCATAGGGGCACAGAACCCCCCCTCCCCCCCTCCTTCCTCTCTCACTCCCCGCGCCCCCATCAACCCCAGTAATAAGAGGTTTTATGTGGCCAGCCTGAGCTCACGTGAAGGTAGAATAAGCACCGTCTTGGGAGGAAAACTTGGGCGAAAAAACAAACAGAAAAAAAGAAGTGATTCTTCTTGAAGGAGAGATGAAAAAAAAGAATGTTTGACCTCGCTCTTGAGTTGGAAATAAGGCGCGCGCGTGTGTGCTAAGTGTTTGTTTTGGTTGTTTCCGTTGTTTTGTGGGATTGTCTTTGTTTGTTTGTGATTTTGTTTGTGTGTGTTTGTGTGATTTTGTTTGTTTGTGGTTTTGTTTGTGTTCATGTAATTCTGTTTCTGTGTGTTTGTGGGATTTTGTTTGTGTGTGTAAGTGTTTGTTTGCTCTTTTGGAATGTTTGTGCGTGTACGAGTTTGTTTGATTGTTTGCGCATGCCTTTTTGTCTGTTTGTTTGTTTGTATACGTATTTGTTTGATTGTCTTTGTTTGTTTGTGTGCGTCTGTGTCTGTTTGATTTTTTTCTGCTACTGTTTATATGTGTGTGTGCATGTGTTTGTTTGTGTGCTCTGTTTGCTTATGTGTTTTTCGTTTGTTTGTTTGTGCTGCGTAGCAATTTGCAGATCATACGAACTTTGGTTTCTATCAATGTCTCTGTCAATTTGTCCATCTATCTATAGTTTGTCTATCTGTCTACCCTTTTCTGCTGTCTATCTGTCTTCCTATTTATCTCTCTGCTGTCTATCTGTCTTTTTATCTATCTGTTTGCTGTCTGTCTGTCTACCTATCTGTTTCTTGTCCATCGGTCTCGGCATCTATCTGCTGTCTATCTATCTATCTGCTGTCTATCTATCTATCTGCTGTCTATCTGCCTAAGTACCCACTCTCTATGTATCTACCCTTCATCTATGTACCAATTTATCTATTTTTTGAAAATCTATCAATTGAGTATCTTCCAATAAAGCTTTTCATTTTTTACGCTCGAGAAATTCCTTTCACAAAGCTTTCTCTTTGTGTTGAATCACGCAGCTTATCTTTCAAACAAAACGAGTGTTTAGATTGCGGAATATTTTGGGGGGAATATATTTTTGTGTATTTTTATTTTGTATTTTTTATAGGTATTGTTTTTTTGTTATTGTTGTTTGGTGTCGATATGAATATTTGTTAACGTTATTGTCATTAGTTTTTAAAAAAATTGAAATCTTTACTGGTATTATGATAATCGTTTTGTTAGTAGCCATTATCACTATTATTGTTTTCTTTATATCACAATGCTGGTTATTGTTATTATTATCATCATGGCTAGTATAATTCTTATTACTCTTGTGTTACTGTTGTTGCTGTTATTATCATTATCATTGTTGTTATTATCATCACCATTATTATTATTATTATCATCATTATTACTATTATTATTATTATCATTAACTTTATTATTATTATCATTAACTTTATTATTATTATTATTATTATTATTACTATACTTATCATTTTTATCATCATTATTATTATGATGAAGATAATGAATAGAAAGATAGATATATAGACAGATAGATGGATTGATAGATAATCAGTTACACAGATACACAGATAGAAAGATACGGATACAAAAAAATAGATATATATGTATAAATGTAGAAATATTAGTATATACATATAAGTAGACAAATACATATTTTTCACATTTATACATTAAAACATTCATAACAAATGCATATGCCAATGTCAGAAAAATGTTAAGAGAAATAGAGGAGTTTGATATATTTCCTTTCTCTAAACTAATATTCAAGGGTATAATATTTCAAGAGGAATCATATATCAAAAGACCCTACAGGCATGTCAAAGGCATAATTGGAGAATTATATTTGTAATTTATGTCTTTCAGTTCTTGAAATGTATAATGTATTTTTCCTTCGTGAATTTCAGGTTTTCGTGGGAGTTGTAGTTGTATTGGTACTGGTAATAGT
>NC_091573.1:27145140-27170140 GCF_042767895.1 Penaeus vannamei
CAAAAGTTTGTTCTTCCTGGAAAAGATAAACACTCACCCATCACCTTTTCTTCATTGCCGCTTCCTCATAAACTTTTTTTTCCAGTTTCGCTTCTGTTTCTCTTTATTTACCTTGCTCTACGTTTTTCTCGTTTTCGATTTTCTTCTTTTTCTTCGCTGATCTGGTTTTCGTTTTCTTTGTCCTTTTTCTTCTCGTTTTCTGTTTTTTCTTTTGGTTTCATTATCTTTTTCTTCTCGTTTTCTGTTTTTTCTCGTTTTCTGTCTTTTCTTTTCGTTTTCTTTGTCTTTTTATTCTCGTTTTCTTTGTCTTTTTATTCTCGTTTTCTTTGTCTTTTTATTCGTTTTCTTTATCTTTTTATTCTCGTTTTCTTTGTCTTCTTCATTCTTATGTTCTGTTTTTCGGTTCTCCTTTTCTTGGACTTTTCTCGCTTCTGGGTCTCGTTTCCTTTTTCTCTTTCTTTGTTTTTTCTTCTTATTCTTCCTCTTATTCTTCTCTTGGTTTCGTCTTTGATTTTCTCCTCTCCTATATCTCTCTTCCTTAATTTGTTTTCTTCTTCTTCCTCTTATTCTTTTGGCTTCTTCTTTCTGTTTCTCATTTCCTCCGGTTCGTGTTCCAGTTCTTCTCTTTTATTCTTATGTTTTTGTTTTTTTTATTATCGTTATTAATCTGATTTTTTTAGCGTTGCTCAATTGATAAAAATATATATGATGATAAATGTAATAGTCATAATGTAAATGAAAAAGTCATTTTATCAGTGATGCCGATAAAGTGGGTAATGATGATGATGATGAGAATATTGATGATGAGTGGTGATCATGGTAATGACGATGATGATTAGGATACTGCAACTGGAAATGATGTAATGACCTGAAATGACAGTAAGAACAATAATTATGATGATGATGATGATGATGTTGTTGATGATGATGATGATGATGATGATGATGATGATGATGATGATGATGATGATGATGATGATGATGATGATGATGATGATGATGATGATGATGATGATGATGGAGGAGGAGGAGGAGTAGGATACATAATAACAACAAACTGTCAATAATAATAATATTAATAAAGGTAATGATTATAACATAAGTACTGGTTTTGATATTAATAATAACAATGAGGATGTGATGAAAATCATGAATAATATAATAAAAAGTAACATTGCTAATTATTATGATAATAATATAAATTCTATTAATAATGGTGAAAGCAATTGTAATGATAAATTACTAATATTTCATAAACTTAATTATACTTTAACACAGTCCATCTATTGTACAAGTTTACACCCTTTAGTACCAAACAATATCACATTCAAATGCACCGTTTAGATACCTCTATAACATGTCTGAAACACGTCCCAAACAAGTCCAAAAATTAATCATGTACCTCATCCTCCGACCATATATCCTACTATGCTATTTTCACAGATTATAAACACATTTGATACATCTAGACAGCATCCTCTACAGTAGTGTTGTCCAAACATTTTTGCCAATTGTACCCCTTATTACCTTGTGCCGTTACATAGCCCCCCTCCCCACCCCCGTCCACGATGGCTAAACAGTTTTATTTAGGATAATGCAAATAATATACTGATTATGAAAAGACTGCATTGCAGGAGCGTCTATCAATAAATTCGAATTAAACGAAAAAGGATTTAATAGCAAAATGCTTTAAAAATACTTACACAACTTAATGCTTGTTCACGTACCCTTATGATCTATGTTGCGTACCACCAGGGGTATGAGGACCCCATTTTGGACAACACTGCTCTGCAGGACTTACCGGAAGATCCTTACACATCTTTCACTTTCTCTCACGTCACAATAAACCTGACGTATCACTATATCAACAAAAATCTGGAAAGGTCTTGCCCAAGGATTGATACGGTTTTAAGACCCATTCAGTTGTCTTTGTTAACATCCTCTAACACGTTCTTATCATGTTCTGGCCACGTTCGCAATACCGTCTAACACGTTTCAAACAAGATTTACCACGTGTTGACTCCCTCTGCCCTTCCGTCTCCCCGACCACACCTACCACAACACCACTCTGCCAAGCCATACCACTTCTGAATACCGTCCTTTCCTCTCTCTCTCTCCCACACCTACCACAACACCATTCTGCCAAACCGCATCACTTCTAAATACCCTAATTTCCTCTCTTTCTCCTAAAACATATATCACAACCTAGCTAATCACACCACTTCAGAAAACCTTCCTTCCCCTCCTCTACCACAACACCTAACTACCAAACCACACCTACCACATCACCTCTGTACACAACCACACTTCTGAAAAACCTCACCATACCTACCACAACACTTTTGAGGATCTCTCCTTCCCCCTCTCTTTTCTACTATATCTACCACACCGCTCCTTCAAACCCACCTTCCCCCTCTTTCTCCTTACCACACCTACCACACCACCACTCTACCAAACCACACCCTTCTCCTACCACACCTACCACACAACCACCCTACCAAACCACAACCCTCTCCTGCCACACCACTCCCCTCTCATACCACACCACACTCCTCTCATACCACACCTACCACTCTACCAAACCACACCCCTTCTAATAAAGAAAAAATAAAACGTTTCCTTGCCTCACACCCCCTTCTAATAACCAAACAAACGTTTCCTTGCCTCTCCCTAACAGCTGGTGAGCTACGACAGGACCCGCGGGGGCGTGGTGGTGTCAACCGAGAAGGGGCTGGTGACGACCTCCCGCCTCCTGGTGCAGTTCGCCGAGCCCAGGCACTCCGGCGTGTACACGTGCGCACCCGCCAACTCCAAGCCCAAGAGTGTCAACGTGCATGTCCTGGCTGGTAAGGAGGGCTGGGTCATTTCGTGTTTTTTTTGTTTTGTTTTTTTTGGGGGGGTAATATTTTTTTTTCTCTCTTTTTGTTTTTCTTTCTGTTGTTGCTTTCTCTCTCTCTTTCTCTTTCGCTCTTTCTCTTTCTCTTTCTCTTTCGCTCTTTCTCTTTCGCTCTTTCTCTTTCGATCTTTCTCTTTCTCTTTCTCTTTCTCTTTCGCTCTTTCTCTTTCTCTTTCTCTTTCTCTTTCTCTTTCTCTTTCTCTTTCTCTCTTTCTCTTTCTCTTTCTCTTTCTCTTTCTCTTTCTCTCTCTCTCTCTCTCTCTCTCTCTCTCTCTCTCTCTCTCTCTCTCTCTCTCTCTCTCTCTTTCCTTCTCTCTTGGTTTTCTTTGTTTTTTCATTTCTTTTTCTTTATTTTTCATTTCTTGCGATTTTTAGTTGGATTTTTCTCATTGTTTTTATAATTATTTACTTAAAGAAATGAGTTGTATTTTAATCTTTTATAGTTTAGACTTTTCTTCTTTTATATTAGTATAAGATAAATTATGTCTCATGATCTACTCGTTCGTGTGTGTTTATCCATTCAATCATTTCTGTACTTACTTATTTACTTATACTTTAAGTTATTTGTGTTTCTATTTACATGTCCATAAGTTTCAGCGTCCTTGGCGGGAGGGGGCGCTGGGTCATTTTATAATCTATTATTTAGATTTTTCTTAATGTGTTTATTTAATCATCTATTTATATGTTTGTCTGTTTATCTTCTCATTGACGTACTTTCTTTGGTGTTGTTTTATTTTTTGTCATTATCATTATTTGTGTATCTATTATTAAACTCAAAATTGTTGGTGTGCATGTCTTGGTTTGGAAAGGGATCCTTTGATTTTATCTTTTTGATGTTTTTCTATATATAAATTTTTGCATTTATTTATAGATTTTTTTGTCTAGTTGTCGATTATATATATATATATATATATATATATATATATATATATATATATATATATATATATATATATATATATATATATATATATATATACATGCATATATATTTATTTGTTTATTTATCTATTCATTTATCTATCTATCTTTTTTCTGTATGCGTCTTCATACATTCAGTTTATTTATTGAATTTTTAATTCATTCGTTTACCCTTCGATTTATTTCTTTATCTGTTGGTTATTTTTGTAATTACTTATTCACAATATTTTCTATTTGTTATTTATTTATTCATCTTGATTTTGCTTTGTTTATTTTTTATTTTTTCCTGGTTCTCTGTAGTTAGATTTAGCGTCAATTATTAATTGTTTTTATTTCTCTATTTTTTCTTTGCATAATTAATATAGAATAGGATTAATATAATAAAATTCATAATTGATGTACATGTAATTCTTTGGTATTTCTTTCATTCAGAAATATATTTGGAATGAAAAATGTTTCTCTTATCATTCATATATAATGCAATATTAAATATTAAATATTAAACTGTTGGTTATCACACAACCAGTTGTTGTTAGCCACAATTACTTGTTTTCACACATATAAATATTATCAAATAAACGCGTGTCTGCGTAGTAATGATACTTGTAAGCCACAAACACCTGTTTTCACGTCAATAATACGTATTTCTCGCTAACTATTTTACCATAATAACAACACCTATTAACAACAAACCATTTTTCCCATATTAACAACACTCACTAAACCACAACAGCAATATAGTTCGATCATGAGAATAGTATTATTTTTATTGGTTAGGGGTGCCCTTGTTGACCACAAGCTACACTCAAGAACCACAATTCCTCTTCTTCTTCTTCTTCTTCCTCCTCCTCCTCCTCTTCCTCTTCTTCTTTTTCCTTTTCTTCTTCTTCCTCCTTCCCTCCTCCTTCTCCTCCTCCTCCACTTCTTCTTACTCCTCCTCCTTCACTTCTTCTTCTTCTTCTTCCTCCTTCTCCTCCACTTCTTCTTCCTCCTACTACTCCACTTCTTCTTCCTCCTCCTCCTCTTCCACTTTTTCTTCTTCCTCATCCTCCTACACTTCTTCCTCATCCTCACCATCATCCTTATCCTCCACATCCACCTCATCCTCTTCTCCTTGTTCCTCTTCCTCCACCTCCTCTTCTTGTTCCTCCTCCTCCACACTAACATTAACTGAACCACACGAAGTAAAACTATAACTTCAACAATACGGTTTGGTCGCAAGCACAATTTTTTGACAGCGTTCCTTGTCAACCACAAACAACTCTCATAAAGCACAACACTCACTTAAAAAAAACAACTCAAAACACACAAAAACAATTAAAATATATTAAATACCAACAATACGGTTCGATTCTAAGAACAATATTTTTATTAGTTACAATTATATTAAATACCAACAATACGGTTCGATTCTAAGAGCAATATTTTTATTAGTTACAATTATATTAAATACCAACAATACGGTTCGATTCTAAGAACATCATTTTTATTAGTTACAATTATATTAAATACCAACAATACGGTTCGATTCTAAGAACATCATTTTTATTAGTTACAATTATATTAAATACCAACAATACGGTTCGATTCTAAGAGCAATATTTTTATTAGTTACAATTACATTAAATACCAACAATACGGTTGGATCCTAAGAACAGTATTTTTGTTAGTGATGAGTTTCCCCCCCTCCTTCCCCCCCACCTCCCAGGAGACAAGCCAGCGGCGATCGTACACGAAAATAACAGCGCTGAGGTCTTGGTGTCGACACAGCGCCTCCACAGCTACGTCTTCATCGCTGGAGCTGCCCTTCTGCATGTCCTCGTGTTGTAATGTCTCTGTCTGTGGCTATGGGTCTTTCTTTTTTATCTCGTTTTTGTTTATTCTTTCCTTTCTCATCTCATCTCTTTGTTTTTTTTCTTTTTCTTTTGGTCTCCTTTTTTTGTGAACTCTTTAGTTTTGTTTTCATTATTGAGAAGTTTTTGCCCTGCCGGTATTACCACGGGTGCTGATGTAAGGGTGCCTCTGTATAGGCGAAGCGAGGGCCTGGAAGGGTGATGGCACTGTGATGGGCGCTCTGAGGCTCTCTCGAGGTGCCTCCAATGGACTTGTCAACTGACCTTTATCCTGATATTGTATTATCCTCATCACACATTATCATATGAATACACGAAATCAGTGACGTGTGAATGCGCACGGCCATATGGAATTATATATCTAATATATGTATATATATATATATATATATATATATATATATATATATATATATATATATATATATATATATATATATATATATATATATATATATACAGACAGACACATGTATGTATGTATATGCCTGTGTGTATATACATGTACACATAACGCACAAAGGTTCGAGGAAACGGAGAATTCTAAAGAAATCTCTGAATCTGCTTTCATTCATCTTGAAGTCACAGGAGGCTTGTCCTCCGACTCGACATCCCGAGGGATCCTGTTTCACGGAATCCTCTTGCTGACATCAGTGGAGTCATGGTGCGCTAGGAGGTCATATATACGTGTGTGTGTATATATGTATATATATATATATATATATATATATATATATATATATATATATATATATATATATATATATATATATATATATATATATATATAAATGTTTGTATGTATATGTATATATATACATTTTTTCTTTTTCTGCTTTTGTCTTTCTGTTTCCTTTTTTTGTTTTTTATCTCTATGTTGTCGTGGTCGTTTTTCATGTTCATTGTGCTTTCCTCTTTCTACCATCGTTCTCCACCGTCACCACCATCAAGAACTTGTGCAGGTACCATGCTTTGCTTTTGGCATTTCTTCATGGTAGTTTTCGTTTATATCATAATCTGTATCTTCGTTTATTTTTCTTTGGGTCCATATCCCTTCTGTCATATCTTCTCATAGTCTTTTTTTAAAATATATACTATCCATAAAAAATATGTTTAAAAATCTTGTTAAACCTTACAAGAAGGCAAGAAAACTCTCTGTCTCTTCGTCCATCTCTCACCCATCAATCATCGTAATCTGTTTGTGTTTGGACAAGTCAGATAATGTGTGACCTTCCTTCGTGACCTTCTCTGACCTCATTCGAGCCGTAGAATTATCTCCAAAGAAGAGGTACTCGTGAGTGTTCAATAAACATTTTTTCTGTCAGTAATGTTGGTCAAGTGTCAGCCCTTGCTCCCAAAAAAAGAATTGATGTATGTGGATAGAAATGATAAACAAATAATGAGTGTAAATGTACAGATATATGGAACCCTAGATGGAACCTCTCCAGACTTCAAAAAAGAAAAGATTTTACGGACTTTATGAAACCGAGCTGAAGTGAAGACATTATAAGATTTTTAAATTCACCAACCGTAAAAAAAAGAAATTGACAGAAGAAAAAAAACAAAGGATAAAACCTACTCCACAACTTGTTAGTCGAAGAAGTACCTCTCGAGTGTTTGTGTCGGGAACCTCAGCCGTCTTCAGGATGTCTCAGGAGCCTTCTCGACATCTTGCGTCTTCGTGGGAGACGTCACGGGGATGTCGGCTCCTCGAAGACGCCCATATAAGTGGAGAGGAGTTGATTAAAGGCGTGTGAGCCGATGGGAAGAAAATAAAGGAAATAAAGACACTTGATATTGTGCAGTAAAATTACGATGTCACTGTTCATCAGTTTTCATGTCACTAAACGCAGTCACTATATTCATTTTTTTATGTAGTGATGACCATTTTCACCTAAGATAAACAAATCCCAGAAAAGTGTTGAATGTTTCTTTTTTATGTAAAATATAAATATATATATTGATTATAAAAACATGACATCCAATTTCTGACCTCCTGCATAAGGCATCTCTGTGTAAAGTCCAATTTCGATGACATAACAATTTAACTGTAGATAGCATTCGTTAGACATAGAATAGATGTTTTATGATAGATCTGTGAATAGACCCCCCCCCCATCCCCCCCCATCCCCCTGCTCCCCCATCCCTCTCAGTCAACCAAAAAAATAAATAAAATGCAGTTGACATTCTCCAAGATATTAGGTTGGCCGAGATTTAACACAGAAACTGCAAGCCTAGAAGCACTGTCCTTTTCACTGAGACCCACAACATGAAGTAAAAAAAATGTGTCCATGATTGTTTGTTATGTGTACAAACTGGAGATTACATTTGGGAACACCGATTACATGTGCTTCAACCTGTTCTTTAAGATTACAATTATTTTTTTATTTTTTATTTTTTTCTCTCAATAAGAAAATATCCAAAACTTAGGTTCTGTTATACGAGTTTTTTTCTCTTTTCTTTATTTTTTAAGTAAAGAGAAGACAATAGACCGTGTGTATTCTTCCAAAGGATTTATTCAAATACCTCCCATTTTCCGTGTCCCAAATGATACAATGTGAATGTACAGCAGTTGTTTTATAAATTAATAAACATGAATGAATATGAAATTACACAGAATAAAATGATGGTTCTTTTCCATGTCTGTAAAACCATAGAGGGTTTTTTTCTTCTTTTTGTTCTCATAAAAAAAGAAACAGAAGATGATGTGTAAATTTTTCCTGTGATGATTGTTTATATATGCTAACTTTAGTTGTAAAACTCAATGTGTATGTACAATATGTAGTTAAATATGTTACTGATTACGATCCATAATTATATATGGTCGCTTTAATATAATTTGTGTGTACAATACACATTTGTAGGTTATGATAAGTAAATGTGAATATATTATGCTTACAGACTGTTCTCCATATCTTACTGTATATACTGTAAATACTTGTATTTGTCCGATTATATATTTTTGTAAAATAAAGGAACTACTTCGGCCAATGAGGAATTTTTTGTCCAATTTTATCCACTTTTACGAAGGGAAAAAGGGGGAGGGAGAGAGAGAGGGTAGGGAGAGGCAGTGAAAGAGAGAACTGAGAGAACGAAGGATATGAGACCGGGGGAGAGTGAGAGAAAGAAAGAGAGAGAGAGAGAATAGGATGAAGTGAGAGAAAGGGGAGAAGCAGGGAGGGAGAACAACAGAAAAAGATAAAGATAGAGAGAGGAAGAAAAAAGAAGAAAAAAAACAAAGGAAACCAAATGTAGATATACCAAAGGAATTTAAAAAAAAACAGAAAAACAGAAAAAGAAAAGAAAAAATAATAAGACAGAGGAAAAAGGTAATGTCCTCAAGAAAATCGCCCAAACAACACCTAGAAAAGATATAAAAAAACTCATGGAACTAAAACAAAAGAGAACAAGAAATCAGACGAACGCTAAAGGGAAACATTACATTGTTTCAAAAGTCAAGCTGGGTCACGAGGTCAAAGGGAGAATACGGACTTGGTTTTCTCACTTTATCTATCTATTTCTTTATCTGTCTCTCTCTCTCTCTCTCTCTCTCTCTCTCTCTCTCTCTGTCCCCCCCCCCCCCTCTCTCTCTCTCTCTCTCTCTCTCTCTCTCTACCACACTCTCTCTATCTATCTGTCTATCTATCTGTCTGTCTGTCTATTTATCTATCTATCTAGCTATCCATCTGTTTATAAACGAAGAGAGATATAAAGCAGGAAAGAAATAAAGGACAGACGAAGAACAGAACACGTGAGTCTACGAACACAGGATTAGTCCCCCCCCCCACCCTCCCCCTCTCCAGTGCACTCTCCAACCCCCTACCCCTTCCACCCCCACTTCCCTCCCCTCTCCTTCCTTTCCTCCCCTTTTCTACCACCTGTCCTTCCTCCCCTCCTCTCCTCTCATGCCCCTCCTTCCCCTCCCCTCTCATGCCCCCTTCTTCCTCCCCTCCACCCACCTCCTTCCCTTCCTATCCCCTCCTCCTCCTCCTCCCCTCCACCCCCCTCCATCCCTTCCTACCCCTCCTCCTTCCTCCTCTCCACCCTTCCTCCACCCCCCTCCTTCCCTTCCTCCCCTCCATCCCTTCCTACCCCCCATCCTCCTTTCTCCCCTCCACCCGCCTCCTTCCTCCCCTCCACCCACCCTCCTCCCCTCTCCTACCCCCCATCCTCCTTCCTCCCCTCTACCCGCCTCCTTCCTCCCCTCCACCCACCCTCCTCCCTTCCACCCACCCTCCTTCCCTTCCTCCCCTCCACCCACCCTCCTCCCCCTCCACCCGCCTCCTTCCTCCCCTCCACCCACCCTCCTCCCCTCTCGAACCCCTCCACCCCCTCATCTTCCCTCCCCCCACCCCCCCACCCCACACGCGCAGGCCGACCTAATTTAGGGAACTGTCAAGCTGAATGGGATTATAGGTCATTGAGGAATCCTTACCTGGCCTGGAATCGACCTTGAGGTTGAGGAACAGACCGGGGGGCGGGGGGAGGGATAAGGGATTATCTAGAGAATGAAGGAGAGAGGGGAGGATGAGGGAATAAGGGAAGGGAGAAGATAGGGGAGGATAGGGAGAGGATGAAGTAGGAGGGTTGGGTTGGGTAGGGGTTGGAAGAGGGGAGGAGGATAGGGAAAGGATGAGATATAGGAGGTGGGGAGGAGAGTAGGTAGAGGGGAATAGGTGTAGAGGAAGAAAAGGGGAATTAGGAAATATCGGGAGAATGGGGAAGAAGGAAAGGGAGAAGATAGGGGGTGGGGGAGAAGGAAGAGGATGGGGGAGTAGGTAGAAGAGAGAGAAAGTAGGCAGTGTGGGGGGGGGGGGTGGAGGGAATAGAATTGGGGCAAGGGAAGGGAAGGGTTAAAAAAGGGAGGAAGAGAAAAAAAAAAGGAGGAAAAGGGAAGGAAAGTAGAAGGGAAAAGGGGGAAGGAAAAAAAGAGGAAAAGGGTGAAAAAAGGAGGAAAAGGGGGGAAGGAAAAAAAGAGGAAAGGGGAAAAAATGAAGAATAAGGGAAAAAATGAGGACAAGGAAAAGGGAAAAAAAGAGGAAAATGAAAAAAAAATAGGAAAAGGGGAAAAAGGGAGAAAGATGGGAGGAAAAGAGAATTCCAGTTTGTTGCCTTCTGGGTGAGGTGGGGGAGTAGAAGAAGGGAAGGGGATGAGGGGGTGGGGGTAGGGGTGAGAGAAGGATAAAGGAGAAATAAAACGGAGGTTAAGGAAAGGAGAAAGCGAAGGGATAAATGATAATCAGGATAGGGAGAGCGTACGAAAAAGGAAGAGGCAAGGGCGAGAAAGAATGAGAAAAGGGGAAGAAGAGAGAAGGGAAGAAAGGAAGAAAGAAGGAAAGGGAAGGCAGAGAAGAGAGCAAGAGTGGGGAAAAGAGAAAAGAATAAATAACATAAACAGAAACGCCGAAAAAAAATAGAAACAGACAGATAAACAGAAAAGTAGATAGATAGATATAGATATTAATACATAGTCAAATAAGCCGACCGATAGATAACAGCCATAATCAGATAGATAGATATATAAATAGACAAAAAATACTACATAGATAGAAAGACTGATATATACACAGACAGACAGACAAAAGTAGAAAGAAAGACACAAAGACACAGGTTGTTATTCAACACGTAGACAATTCTTGTATTGAGCGACGGGGGGAGGGGGTGTTATAGAGGGGGCAGGGGTGTAGTCAAGAAGGCGGGGGGGGGGGGGGGAGAAAATGAGGGACAAGACAGAGAATGAAGGGAGGGAGGGGGGAGGGCTTATAGAGGGGGGGGGGGGAGGGAAGATGTAGGAATAGCGGGGAGGGGAGAGGGGAGAAAAAAGGGAGAGATTAAGGGGGGAGGAAGGAAGGAGACAGAGGTGGGGGGGAATTAAGGATGGAAGGGGGAAGGGGAGAAAGAAGGGGAGAGGGGAGAAAGGGGGGGAAGAGAAAGAGAGAGAGAGAGAGGGAGAAATTAAGGGGAGAGGTGGAAGGGAAGAAAGGAGGGGGAGATGGGAGAAAGAATGGAGCAAGAGAGAGAGAAAGAGGGATAGGAGTAGGGAGGAAGCGAGAGGAGAAAGGAGGAGGGAAGAGAGGGAGGGAGAGAGATCAAGGGGGAAGGAGGGAGAAGGAGGATTGGAGAGAGAAAGAGACTAAATAGAAAGGGAGGGGGAGGAAGAAGAAGGAGAAGAGGGAGAGAGAGAGAGACAAAATAGGAAGGGAGGGAGAGGAAGGAGAAAGAGAAGAGGGAGAGAGAGAGAGAGACAAAATAGAAAGGGAGGGGGGGAGGAGAAGGAGAAGATGGAGAGAGAGAGAGAGACTAAATAGAAAGGGAGGGAGAGGAAGGAGAAGGAGGAGAGGGAGAGAGCGGGAGTTTCCAGGGGATAGGGAGAGGGAGGAGGTGGTGGAGAGGGAGAAAGAAAGACTTTCAAGAAAAAAAGGGGGAGGGAGGAGGTGGTGGAGAGGAGAGAGGGGAGGCAGGAAGGTGAGACGAGAATAGGAAGGTAGGGAGGAAGCAGATAGCGGAGGGGAGACAGGCGGGGGGAGGTAAGAGGCAGACTAGGGGGGGGAGGGAGATAGGAAGCGATGGTAGATGAATATAGCTCGCAGAAGGTCAAAGTTCACAGTGGCCTACATCCCGAGGTCAAAGGTGTAGAAAGAGGGAGGAAGAGGAGAGGGAGGGAGAGGAAGTAAAGGAAAGGGAGGATGATGAATAAGAATGGGAAGATAGAAAAAGAAATAGAGAATGGAGAAAAGGAGGAGTAATAAAAGGAAGACGAAGGAAGAAGATAAGAAGAAAAGGAAGAAGTCGAAAGAGGAGGAGGAGGAGGAGGAGGAGGAGATTGAAGATGAAGAGGAAGATGAGGAATGATAATAATGGTAATAATGATAATAAGAAGAATACGGAGAAAGAAAAGAAGAAAAGAAGAGGAAGAGGAGAGGGAGGAAGAAGGGGTGCGAAGAAGGAAGAAAAATGGAAAGAGGTGCAGTAGAAATGGAAATAAAATAACAAAGGGGAATATGAGAAAGATGAAGAGAGAAAGAACCGCCAATTCATTTAATCCTTATGTAAAACACACACGCCCACACACACACGCACACACACACACACACACACACACATGTACACACACATGCTTGCAAATAGACATACAAACACACGTACACATACGCATACAAAGAGAAAGAAAGAGTGAGAGAGAAAGAGAGCGAGAGCGAGAGAGAGAGAGAGAGAGTGAGAGAGAGACAGACAGACAGACAGACTGACAGACACAGAGATAGAGACAGAGACATACATACAGACAGACAATGGAAGAGCGAGACAGACAGTGACAGAGATATACAGACAGACGGAAAAGGAGAGGAACAGAGAAGCAAACAAAGACAGACAGATAGGCAAACAAACAAACAAAGGCAGAAAGACAAACAAACAAGGACAAACAAACAACAAGTCAAAACAAAAAAAACAAACACCGAACACACCAGACACGTTGATTTATCCATCAAAAAGCGAACGCAAGTCATAGTGAATTCTCTTCCGGTTAAAATCATTGCTCTTTATTTCGGTTCTGTTTCGAAATTACATATAAATTTGTACGTAAGTGGCTTCCAATTCAAAGGCAATTTCTTGAATGCTATACTTAAATGCTGAATGTATAATTAGACTCCATTGTGCACTGGAAGAATATGCAAATTCAGAACGGGAGCGGAGCAGCTTTCTGAGTTTAAGTAATTGTGGAGTGTGAATTTTAGAGATTAGAGTAGAATTTCTTTTTCTTTTTTATCTGTTTGTCTAGTTATTTGTCTGGCTGTGTCTCTGTCTGTGTATCTGTCTGTGTCTCTGTCTCTGTATCTGTCTTTGTCTCTGTCTGTGTATCTGTCTGTGTATCTGTCTCTGTATCTGTCTTTTTGTCTCTGTCTTTCTTTCTCTCTCTCTCTCTCTCTCTCTCTCTCTCTCTCTCTCTCTCTCTCTCTCGATAAAAACGGCAATGATAATGATAACAATAACAATAAGAATAAATATATGACTGAGAATAAGATAGAGAAGGAGAAAAATTATATTGATGATAATGATAATGATGCTGTTGATGATGATGATAGTAATAATGATGATAATAATAATAATGATGATAACAATAATAATAATAATAACAATAATAATAATGATGATTATAGTAATAATAATAATGAGGATAATAATATCATCATCAGCATCATCATCATAATAATGATAATAATAACAAAAATAATAATAATGATAACAACAACAATAATGATAATAATGATAACAACAACAACAATAATAATAATGATAATAAAAATAACAATGAAAATTATACTAATTATTATTATTATTAAAATAAGCGACATCATCATCATCATCAAAAATATATTACAAATGACCTTGTGTAATAACAAAGAAAAAAAAAACATAAAACTCCCGAGACCCTACATCATCATATTCATCATAACACATCAAAACAACATAATATAACACAACACTTCATCATAGCAAGAGCCTATCCATATCGACCTACTCAAAAAAAAAAAAAAAAAAAAAAAAAACACGACAGGTCATACTTATTTGAAAGTGTCGTTTTCCCCCGTAGAGTTTTTTCACCATCTCCAATCGTGAGAGACGGGGGAAAAAGGGAGAAAAGGAGGTCGGTTTATTCCAGTCCATTACAGACATTGATTTCCGACAGACTACAATGGCGGGTGTAAGCTGAACACTTTTATACGCTTCGAGATTCTCTAAAGATGAGAATGTCACTTGGGGCACATGTGCTTTTCTTGTCTGTTAGGTATGTGGTTATCTAGCTGTCTGTCTGTTTGTATGTCTGTCTGTTTGTATGCCTGTCTGTTTGTATGTCTGTCTGTTTGTATGTCTGTCTGTTTGTATGCCTGTCTGTTTGTATGTCTGTTTGTATGTCTGTCTGTTTGTATATCTGTCTATCTGTCTGTTTATATGTCAGTCTGTTTATATGTCTGTCTGTCTGTTTATATGTCTGTCTGTCTGTTTATATATCTGTCTGTCTGTCTGTTTATATATCTGTCTGTCTGTCTGTTTATATATCTGTCTGTCTGTTTATATATCTGTCTGCCTGTCTGTATTCTTGTTTATCTATCTATGTATCTGGCTGTCTATGTATCTATATGTCTTTCTATCTGTTTGTCTGCCTGTTTATCTGTCTATCAGTCTGTCTGTTTATTTCTCCTCTCTCAATAGATATATACGTGTTTGTGTGTGTGTTCTTGAAATGGACATTATTCAGTGAGCTTGTCAGTGATTTAACAGATGGGACCAATTTAGATTAAATTAATAATTAACCTTCTAATTATACTTTAATTACAGTACTGAATTCATTTTTTTTTTTTTTTTTTAGTTCTGGTGATGTCACAGATAATTAAACACCTTCATTAAATGTGGTTGATACAAATCATCATACATACACATGCATGACCAGTATGAACAGCTGACAGCGATCAACGGGTTCGAACCTGGGACTTTGCGGTTTCGAAGCTAAATGTTTTAACCACTGAACCATCGCGGTGGATCTATCTACGAAGCTGTGTATACAAAATAGATGCGAATAAGAATGAGTAAAGAGACAGGAATAAGAATGAGAGAAGAGATAGGAATAAGTGTGAGAAAATAGATACGAATAAGAATTAGAAAACAGATACGAATAAGAATGAGAAAAGATATAGGAATGAATTTGAAAAAAGAGATAGGAATATGTGTGACACAGGAGACAGGAATAAGAATGCGAATAAGAAAAAAGATAGGACTGAGAATGAGAAAAGACATAGGAATAAGAATAAGAATAAAAATGCGAAAAGCGATAGGAAAAAGAATAAGAACAAGAGTGAAAAAAGAACCAGGAACAAGAAAAAAATGACAATGAATAGGAATAATGAAAAAATAAGAAAAGGGACGGGAATAAGAATGAGAACAGGAATGAGTTCAGTTATAACTCCCAGGGCGAGCGCGTTCAAAACTACAACCGACAGTAGTTTAGAGAAGCTGCCAGCTGGACACAGTTAATTGTTTTCATAATTCGTTTTGGAATAACTCTGTATCTGGGTCACTACATATATATATATATATATATATATATATATATATATATATATATATATATATGTGTGTGTGTGTGTGTGTGTGTGTGTGTGTGTGTGTGTGTGTGTGTGTGTGTGTGTGTGTGTGTGTGTGTGTGTGTGTCTGTGTCTGTGTGTGTGTGTGTGCGTGTGTGTGTTTGCTTGTTTCTATTATTCTTTCTTCTTGTTCATCTTCTTCCTCTTCATTTTCTCCGTCTTCTTTCTTTCTTACTCTTTCCATCAAATCCTTCCACATTTATGTGATAAAAGAAAATATATACTTAAACAACCCATCTTTCTGATTTGCAGAACGTCGCAGAAACGAACTCCCTGCCAACCTTCTCTTGCATAAAAAGTAGAGAGCTCTGCCAATCCGCGGTACATAAACTGCCACTCGACTACTGTACAAATGTCAGGTTGGATTCCATCTGAATTGGTTACCTGACCTCCGTGGCTTTGGGAAATATTCCATGTAGTATTCGTCAAAATTGTTCACTGTTCAAAAAAAAAAAAAAAAAAAATCTTATTTCATATATTTACGGAACTGTCTACATGTCTATTTATTGGTTTGTTTATTTGTTTATCTATGTATCTAATGTATTCAAATTATTCTAGATTTTACAGGTTTGCAGACTATGGGAACGAATGGAAGTTTTCATGTTTTATTTCTTTAACAATTTATAGATAGATAGATAGAAGTAGATAGATATACAGATAGATAGTTAGTATATAGGAAATCAAAGATAGATAGGAAAAAAATAGATAGACGGATATATAGGAAAACAAAGATAGATAGTTAGTATATAGGAAATCAAAGATAAATAGGAAAAAAATAGATAGACGCATATATAGGAAAACAAAGATAGATAGTTAGTATATAGGAAATCAAAGATAGACAGGAAAAAAATAGATAGACGGATATATAGGAAAACAAAGATAGATAGTTAGTATATAGGAAATCAAAGATAGATAGGAAAAAAATAGATAGACGGATATATAGGAAAACAAAGATAGATAGTTAGTATATAGGAAATCAAAGATAGATAGATAGGAAAAAAGATAGATAGACTGATAGATAAGAAAACAAAGCCAGACAGTCAGATAGAAAGAAAAGCAGAGGTAGATGTACAGATAGCTAGATATACATAGACAGACAGACAGATGGACAAAGATATGTTATCCTTCTTTTCTCTTCTATCCTTTACTTTTGATGTTTATTCCTCTATTTCTTTATCTTCTTCTTCTTCGTCTCTTCCTTCCTTCTCTTCTTTATCTGATATTGTTGTTGCCTTTTCTTCTTCTTCTTCATTTTCTTCCCCATTTTTCTCCTTCTCCGCTTCCTTCTTTTTTATATTTCATCTTCTCCTTTTGAATTCTTCTTCCAATCTTATTATTATCATATATATCATTATTTTCATTTTTATTCTTATTATTCTTACTTTAGTCTCATTCTTAATCTCATTTTTTATCATTCTTATTCTCATTCCAACTCCTATGCTTCTTCCTATTTTCATTCGTAGTTTTATCTCTTTGCTTATTCTCATTCGTATCTTTATTTTTGTTCTCATTTCTTTATTCTTATTCTTATTCACAATCTTTATCTTATTTTTATTCTTATTCATATTCGTATTCCTTTTTCATATTTATTCTTAATCTCATCCTTATTCTTATCTTTACTCTCAGATTTCTTCTCCTTATTCCTGTTTTTGTTCTCTCCCTCACCTTTTTTTTCCTCTTCTTATCCTTCTTCCTTCCTTCGCTCGACTGCCCTTTGATGACGTCATCTGCACACAACGTAGTTCTTTAGCTTTTCGGCAAATCTCTCTTTCTCTCGTTTTTATCTTTCTTTCTTTCTTTCGTTCTTTCTTTCTAGTTCTCGCTTTTTTTTCTCTTCTTTTTTTCTTTCTGTGTCGCTTTCATTTTCGGACTCTCTATCTCTTTCTATCTATCTGTCTGTCTCTCTGTGTGTGTGTGTGTGTGTGTGTTTGTGTGTTTGTGTACATATATATATTTCTCTCTTTTATTTTCTTCCAGACCTGACATTCTTTTTTCGCTCTCTCTTTCTCTCATTCCCTACCTCTTTTACCTTCTCTCCGCTCTCCTTCCTCTTGCATTTGCATCCATCTTCCTTCCTCCCCTCTCCTCCCCACCCATCTTCTTGCCTCATTGCTCTCACTCCTCACACTCCCTCCATTCGGCCGGAAGCTCGTGTTATCGCCTGCAAGCGGTAAAGAAAACCCCGGTATCTCCGTAGGTCGACGTAAAGTCCGCAGTCACCGTCGACATAAGTGTGGCCATCGCAGTTTTTTTTTTTTTTTTTTTTTTTTGAGAGGAGAGACCGCAGGGTTGTGTATTTTCTGCGTGGTGGAGGGAGGGGAGTGGGGGAGTTGGAGGAGGGAGTGAGTGGGAGTAGGAGTGAAGGTGTTTATATATATATATATATATATATATATATATATATATATATATATATATATATATATATATATATATATGTGTGTGTGTGTGTGCTTTACGTGGATGCGTTTAGATGGATGAATACGTATATGTATTTGAAAACCTACGTCAAATGAAAAAAAAAAATCAAACAAACAAATGACCAAACACCAGCCAGGCGAACGGACCTTCCAACCCACGGACGATTCGCCAGAGTGTGGAGCCGACCGCGGTCACCGACCTTACCTATGGGAATTGTAGGGCAAGAGGGAAGGGTAAGGGGAGGAGGGAGGGGGGGAGGGGGTTGCTATGTCACGTAAGGGAGGCGAGGAAAAGGAAAGGGAGGGGTTAGGAGTGGGGGAGGGGAGAGGAGGTGTAGGGGGAGGGGGAGGGGGGAGGAAGGGAGGAGAGGGGAGAGGGAGGGGCGAGGAGGGGAGGGGGGAGGAGGGGGAGAGGCAAAGGCTCGGTACCGTAATGTAATAAAGGTAATCATATTTTTCCTTTCATGGAGGAGACAGGTAGCGTGTGGTCGGTGTTTTTGGTCGAAATTTTGTTGCGATCTTGCTGTCGAGGTGATGTGTGGTTTGTATGGAGACTTTCCCTTTCCCTTGGACGAACACTCAAACATACGCACATACATAATTAGATGCACGCACTCATACGTACACACACACATTAACGGACACATACATACACATACATATATACACATGCACTTCCTCCTACCCGTCTCATTTCCTTTTCCTACCTCTTCTCCCCCCTTCCTCACCCCATTTCCATTTCCCTCTCTCCCCCCTTCACCTCTTTCTCAACTCCTCCTCCCTCACCCCTATCCCACTTCCCACCTCCCTTCTCCCTCTTTCCTTTCCCTCGCCCCTCTCCCACCTCCCTCCACCTCTGCCTTTCCATCATCAACTTTTGGGGTTTCTCCTTTCTTTATCTCTTCTTCCAACTCTTTCCTTCTCCCTTCCTCATCCATCTTCCAACCCCTCCTCCCCCACCCTTCCCCTTTCCTAGCCCCTTCGCCCTCTCCTCCGTCCCCCCTCCCTATATCCACTTCCCCCTCCCTCACTCTCATTCTACCTACACCCCCCCCCTATAGCCTCTTCCCCTCCCTCACCCGCTTCTCATTTCCCCTCCTTTCCCCTCCCAATAGCCACCCTCCCTCTCTCTGCTCACCTCCCCCACCCTCTTCACACACCCCTCTTCTCCCCCCACTTTATAGCTACTTCCCCCCTCCTTCCCTCCTTTTCACCCCCCTCCCTTACCCCTTTCCCCACATCCCTCCTTTCTCCGACCCTACAGCCACTTCCCTCCCCTCTTCACCCCCTCCCTATAGCCACTATCAGTCCCTCTCTCCCTTCTCACCTCCGCCCTTCCCCCACCCTATAACCACTTCCACTTCCTCCCCATTTCCTCACCCTATCCAATTCCCCCTTTCTCAACCACTTTTTGCCTTCATATTTCCCCCCTTCCCTCACCCACTTTTTACTATTTTCACCTCCATCTCTCATCCACCTCCCTCCTTTCTCACCTTTTTACCACTTACTTCCAACCCTCCCACCCCCTACCTTCCTCCTCCTTCCCTCACCTTTTTACCCACTGTTTCCCACCTCTCCCCCCTCCCCCTCCTCCCTCCCTTCTCCTCCACCCTTTCCTCCCCTACTAACCTTTCCATCCACCCCCCTTTTCACCCCTCCCTCTAATCCACTCCTCCCCCCTCATCCCTCCCTCCACCCCACTCGTCCCCTCCTCACCCCTCCATCCATCCCACTCCTCCTCCTCCTCCCCTCTTCACCCCTCCCTCCACCTCACTCCTCCCTTTCTCACCCTTCCCTCCACCCCACTCCTCACCCCGCCTTCCACCCTCCTCCTCATCCACCCCATTCCTCCCCTCCATCCTCCCTATTCCCGATCCTCCCCTTCCTTCCCCTCCTCACTACTCCCTCTTCCTCTCCATCCACCCCACTCCCCCACTCTTCACCCCCCCCACTCCACCCCACTCCTCAGTCCTCCCTCCACCCCACCCCTCCCTCCTCCCTATCCCTCCCACCCCTAAAAGGTATATGAACCGCGAAGGATCTCCTCACACCTCCATCCACCCCGCTCCCCACTCTTCACCCCTCCCTCCCTCCCCTCCTTCCTCCACCCCACCCCACCATCCCTCCTCACCCCTCCCTCCCTCCCTCCCCCCCAAGGTAAAAGAACCGCGAAGGATCTCCCCACGCCTCCATCCACCCCACTACCCATCCACCCCTCCCTCCCCTCCTCACCCCTCCCTCCCTCCCGCCCTCCCACTCCACCCTCCCTCCCACCCCTCCCTCCTTCCACCCCACTCCCTCCCTCCCCCGAAAGGTACATGAACCGCGAAGGATCTCCCCGCCTCCTTCTCCCCGCGTCGAAGCCGAGCAAACAGCGGAGAGATGTCGACTCGCGGATTCGTAAACACGACTTAGTCTTGTGAGGGGAAGTTGAGGGGAAATTGGGCGGGGCGAAGGAGAGGGGGGAAAGGGACGATTAGGATGGGAATGTTGCATTTTGGAATGAGGGGTGAGAGTGAGGGAGTGGAGGGAAAGGGTGAAGGAGGAAGGGTAAGGAAAGGGAGGGGAAGGGAGGGGTGAGAGTGAGGGAGGGTAGGGGATGGAAGAGGGGGAGGGAGGGGTGAGAGTAAAGGAGAGGAAGGGAGGGGAAGGAGGGGTGATAGAAAGAAGGGAAGGGAAGGGTGAAGAAGGGAGGGGAGGGGAGGGAGAGGGATGATGGATGGATAAAGTGTAGGATGGAGGGAGGAAAATGATAGGGAGAAGAGTGGGAGGGCACAGAGATGGAGAAACAGAGCAGTAAGAAGTAGGGAGAGACAGACAGACAGACAGAGTGAATACGAGAGAGAAAGAGAAAGCGAAACTCAGAGAATGAGAAACAAAAGAAAAGTCTTACAAAAGCCGAAGAAAAATGATAATATGCATTGTGTTTCTAAGTGCAAGAGTGCAAGATTGCATGTTATGCAATGTGAAGTAGTGACTGAATGCAGAAGAATGATTGAATATGTGGGAAAATTTGAATATATTTTTTGGAAAAAGAGATACGTTATGTAGAGCACAGCAGGGGGAGAAGGAGGAGGAGGAGAGAAGAGAAGAGAAGAGAAGGGAAGAGAAAAGAAGAGAAGAGAAAAGAAGAGAAAAGAAGAGAGAGAGAGAGGGAGAGAGTGAGAGAGAGAGAGAGAGAGAGAGAGAGAGAGAGAGAGAGAGAGAGAGAGAGAGAGAGAGAGAGAGAGAGATGGAGAGAGAGAGAGAGAGAGAGAGAGAGAGAGAGAGAGAGAGAGAGAGAGAGAGAGAGCGAGAGGGAGTAGGGCAGATAGATAGAAAGATAGATAGAGTCAGACATACAAACAAGAAGAGAGAGAGAGAGAGAGAGAGAGAGAGAGAGAGAGAGAGAGAGAGAGAGAGAGAGAGAGAGAGAGAGAGAGAGAGAGAGAGAGAGAGAGAGAGAGAGAGAGAGAGAGAGAGAGAGAGAGAAAGAAAGAGGGAGAGAGAGAGAGAGAGAGAGAGACCTTGACCGCGGAGGTAGATTGATTTTTTCTTCGTCTTCCTATTTTTTGATGAGAGTAAGGGAGAGGGTGAGGAAGTACGCATCCAGAGAGCGATTGCGTGTGTGTGTGTGTGTGTGTCTGTGTGCGTGTGTGTGTGTGTGCGTGTGTGTGTGCGTGTGTATGTGTATGTGCATGTATGTGTGTGTGTGTGTATCTGTGTGTGAGGTTGTCTGTATGTGTTTATGTATGTGTGTGTGTGTGTATTTGTGTGTGAGGTTGTGTGTATGTGTTTGTGTGTGTGTGTGTCTGTGTTTGTTGTGTATGTAAGTGTGTGTGTTTTTGTTTATGTGTTAGAGAGAGGGGGGGGGATGCGTGTGTGTGTGTGTGTGTGTGTGTGTGTGTGTCTGTGTGTGTGTGTGTGTGTCTGTGTGTGTGTGTGTGTGTGTGTGTGTGTGTATGTGTGTGTGTGTGTGTGTGTGTGTGCGTGCGTGCGTATGTTAGAGAGTTCATATGTGTGTCGAGTAAGTACGTATGTACCTGTAAGTAAAAGAAGCATCACATGCACGTAAATAAACCATCGTGTGAGTGTGGGTGCATGTGCGTGTACACTGACCATCGACTATGCATCGAAGCTTCTCTACACCTGAGAAAAAAAGCACGAGTAGGCAACTGATGACCTTTTTCCTGTCTCTCGCTTTTCTCAAGTCTTGATTAAGGCATTAGGACAAGCTCGTTCGATTCCGTGACACGTCTTTTAAAAAATGTGTTTTGGAGTAAGATTAATGATATGTTCTAGGAAAGAGAGGGGGAGAGATAGGCGGGGGAGAAAGAGAGAGAGCGAGAGAGAGAGAGAGAGAGAGAGAGAGAGAGAGAGAGAGAGAGAGAGAGAGAGAGAGAGAGAGAGAGAGAGAGAGAGAGAGAGAGAGAGAGAGAGAGAGAGAGAGAGAGAGAACGGGAGAGAGAGGGAGGGAGGGAAGGAGGAAGAGGGAGTCAGAGAGAGAAAGAGAGAGGGAAGGGGGGAGAGAGAGAGAAAGGAGGAGGGAAGGGGAGAGAGAGAGAGAGAGACAGAGGGGGGAGGAGAGGTATGATATATCTAATAATATCTGGAGAATGTTATGAATGAATAAGATTAATTAGTTCATTTGGTAATTAGTTCACTTGCTTAACAGGATTAGCTAGTTGATATCCTAGTAGGGATATAGGCCTAAATAGCTGATTTCTTTAATAGGATTGCTTACTTTATTTCTTAATAGGATTGTTTAGTTATCAAAATAGGATGATTCTCCATCCATTATTCACACACACACACACGCACACACACACACACACACACACACACACACAGACACACACACACACACTCCCTTCCCTTCCCTACTCCTTTACTTCCCCTTCTCACTCCTTTATCCCACTCTTCCCCACCCTTTCACTTCTCATCCCCCTTCGTTCCCCTCCTCACCCCATCCCTCCCCTTCTCATCCCCCTTCTTTCCCTCTCCCCTCCCACCCCTTCCCCTTTCCCTGCCCTTCCTCATCCCATCCTCTTCCCTTCTTTCCTTCTCCTTCTTCCCCTTATCCCTCCTCTCCCCTTCCCTGTAACCCCCTAGCCTTCCCTCACCTCCCAACCCTACCTCCCCTCACCCCCTCCCTCCCCTTCTCCAGCCTCTTTTTTACCCCTCCCCTCGTCACCCCAACCCTCCTCTCGCCTTCTCCTCCCCCTTCTTTTCCCCTTCCTCCTCACCCCATCCATCTCCTCCCCTTCCACCACTTTCCTTCCCTTTCTTTTCCCCTTCCTTTCCCCTTCCCCATCTTCCCCTCATCCCAGCCCCTCCTTCCCCTCCCCCCCCCCCCCATCTTTCCCCAACCCCACAGTGGTTCACATTTTTTTTTTTTTTTTTTTTTTTTTTTTTTTTTTTTTTTCTCTCTCGACCAATATACAATAATATTCAAGGCCCTGTTCAGTGTCTGACATCTTCTGAGAGTTTTATTACTAGTTATGAATAGTTTAACGTCAATAGCTATGGGACAAGAACACTATGAAAAGATTCTAGTTAATTATTATGAGAGATGATTATATGTAGGTTCTGTGAGATGACATGAAGACTCATTTCGATGTCATAATTTTCATATTGCTTCATGGCCCCCTAGAACCTAACTTAACCTTACCTAACCTGATAACCTAACCTAACCTAATCTAACTTAACCTAACATTACCTAACCTAACTCAACCTAACCTAACCTAACCTAAGACCTAACCTAATGTAACTTAACCTAACCTAACCTAACCTAACTTGCCTAACCCAACCTAACTTGACTTAATCCAACCTAACCTAACTTAACATAACTTAACCTTACCTAACTTAACAGAACTTAACCTAACCTAACTTAACATAACTTAACCTAACCTAACTTAACAGAACTTAACCTATCCCAACTTAACAGAACTTAACCTAACCTAACATAACCCAACTTGCCTAACCCAACCTAACTTGACTTAATCCAACCTAACTTAACATAACTTAACATAACTTACCCTAACCAAACTTGACCTAACCTTAAACTCACCCTAACCGAAAGACCCAAAACTCAGACCGGAAAAAAATAACGGGTCTCATTTTTACGACCCGTTTCTCATAAAAACCACCCTCGCCTCATGAATAACGGTGATCAAGCTGCGACGGGTGTGTGAGGGTAATGTATCTCCCTCATTCAATAGAGGGGAGATATGTAATAGATAATTTTTTTCCTCTTTTTTATGAATCACTTTGCTTGGTTGGATGTGATGGGGGGGAGGGGGAGGAGGAGGGGATGGGGGGGGGGATATGGTAGAGGAAGGGGAATGGAGGAAAGATGAGGAAGGGGAAGAAGAGGAGGACGAAGAAAGGGAAGAGGTGGAGGACGAGAAGGAGAATGAGGAATAGAGGAAAAAGAAAGAATGAAAGAGGTAAAAAATGATAAGAAAAAGAGGAGAAGAAATGAAATTAAAAAAGAAGAGAAACAATTTTAAAAAAGAAACAAAAACAGAATAAAAACAAAACAAAAAAAATCCCAGCCATGCATACCTGTCCTACCACACCGAAGCGACACATATACGTAAACCTATTTGTCAGCGTGTGCGAGCTAGATAACCCACTGTTTATGCGTCGATATGTTGCTCTTATCCGGCACTGCATCGGCACTGCAACAGAAGAGCCGAGTGCAGCCTATACCCAGCCGCACCTCCCGACTTGGCAGGCGTCCAAATGTTGCAATTAAGGATGAGAGACAAGGGAATATTTGCAAGCATG
>NC_091573.1:27177640-27180140 GCF_042767895.1 Penaeus vannamei
CGACTCTAACACACACACACACACGCAAACAACAACACACACAAACATAACACACAGACGCACAAATAACAACCAAAAATTGTAAACAAAGGCAATGAACTGAAGAGAAGAACGGGAAGCCTACAACCCTTACATTGTTCACACTGTCCTTGCATAAGATGTTCACCTTTTGTTCTGCGAGACAATAAAAAAATCTACTGAATTCCTGGGCGACGAGAGTGAGGAGAGAGTGAGTGAAGGATGAATAAAGGGTGTTTTTTAAGCGAATAAAGGGAAAATAAGGTCACAGTATTTTTATTTCTTGAATAGAGGGCCCGCCGATATTTATTTCCAGGAAAATTTTTAAAAAGTGAAAATTCCGAATATTTTTTTATTCTAATTTCCCGCCGATATTGTGACATACGCTAGAGGAAAAACAAAAACAAATAAACAAATAAATACAAATCAACTTGTTTATTATTTATTGTGTATGGCACCGTTTCTCCCGTCCTCAAAACAAAAATAAAATATATATGATAAAAATACCTTACTCTCATGTGTCACATCATGTCTACTGTCTATCATATATATATATATATATATATATATATATATATATATATATATATATATATATATATATATATATATATATATATATATATATATATATATATATATGTATATATTTATATGTATTTATATATATGTATGTATATGTATATATGTATATATATATATATATATATATATATATATATATATATATATATATATATATATATATGTATATATATATATTTTTTTTTTTCCTTTCTTTTTTTCTTTTTTTTTTTTTTCTTTTTTTTTTTTTCTAATCTCCAAAATAAATTCTGGTTGAAAGAACTCAACTCCTCGAAGACGTGCAGTAAGACAGACTCGTACTTCCTCCAAGCGGGGCTGCAACTGACACATTCCTTCACTTATGATCTTTGGAAGGGAGGAGGTACATTTGTCTGATCCTGTTTTTTTCTTTCTTTCTTTCTTTCTTTCTTTCTTTCTTTTCTTTTCTTTTCTTTTCTTTTCTTTCTTTCTTATTCTTCTTTTTTCTTATTCTTCTTTTCTTTTCTCTCTTTCTTATTCTTGTCATCTTTTCTCTCTTTCTTTCTTCTTCTTCTCCTTTTCTCTTTTTGCTTTCTATCTTTCTTCCTCTTTTCTTTTCTTTCTTTCTTTCTTTTTCTTTTTTTTTCTTTTTTCTTTCTTTCTTTCTTCTTCTTCTTTTTCTTTACTTTTCTTTCTTTCTTTTCTTTTCTTTCTTCTTCTTATTCTTCTTTTCTTTTCTTTCTTTTTCCTTTTTATTCTTCTTTTCTTTCTTTCTTTTTTCTTCTTCTTTTCTTTTCTTTCTTTCTTTCTTTCTTTCTTCTTCTTTTCTTTTCTTTCTTTCTTTCTTCTTCTTTTCTTTTCTTTCTTTCTTTCTTCTTCTTCTTTTCTTTTCTCTCTTTATTTCTTCTTCTTCTTTTCTTTTCTTTCTTTCTTTCTTCTTCTCTTCTTTTCTTTTTGTCCTCCCGCCGACATTTCATTATCACCAGACTTGCCCGCTATTCAAGAAAAAAAAAGAGTAAACAAAGTGGAAAGTGAAGAAAGAGTGAATTTCGAGTGAATAAAGGAGTAAGGAATAACGAATAAAGATGGAATAAAGAGGGAATGGAAAGTGAAGAAAGAGTGAATGTAGGAGTAAATAAAAGCGGATTTTTTAGTGAATAAAGAATTAACGAAGATGAATAAAGTTGGAATACTGGGTGAATGGAAAGTGAATAAAGAGTGAATTTAGAGTGAATAAAGGAAAAGGAATAACGAATAAAGATGGAATAAAGAGTGAATGGAAAGTAAATAATGAGTGAATTTGGAAGAAAATAAAAGCGGATTTTTGAGTGAATAAAGAATTAACGAAGAATGAATAAAGGTGAAATAAAGGGTGAATGGAAAGTGAATAAGAGAGTGAATTCAGAGTGATAAAAAGCGGAGAATGAGTAAATGAAGAGTGAGTGAAGAGTGAATGAAATATGAGTAAGAAATGAATAAGGAGTGAATACAGAGCGAATTTAGAAGAAAAGAATAATGGTAACAAGAAGTGTGAGAGAGAGTGAGTGAAAGGTGAGTAAAATGAGAGTAAAAAAGGATGAATGAAGGAAACAAGTGAGATTCATCAAGGACATTTTCGATATCATTAGCATTGTCAGTGACACCCTCATCATCATCACCATCATCATCATCACATATCATAACACACACACAGAGAATTCATTACCATCATCGTCATCACTATCATCATCATCATCCTCACCATCATCATCATCACCGCTACCATCATCATCACTATCATCATCGATATCAATAAGAGGGAAAGGAAAATGAAAAAGAGAGGCGAAAGGAGGAAGAAGGACAGTAAGAGAGAGAGAGAGGATTAACTGTTTTTTTTTTTTTTTTTAAGGATTTTCCGCTAGTTCCGCTATTTGTAATTTCAAATGCAAAAATGACCCTT
>NC_091573.1:27185140-27190140 GCF_042767895.1 Penaeus vannamei
GAGAGAAAAGAAAGACAAATCTTTGTTTTCTTTTTCCTTATTTTTTGTTTTGTTTTTCTTTGTTTTTTTTAGAGAGAGAAAAGAAAGAGAAATCTTTGTTTTCTTTTTCCTTGTTTTTCTTTTTTTTTCTTTTAAAGAGAAAAGAAAGACAAATCTTTGTTTTCTTTTTCCTTATTTTTTTGTTTTTTTTTCTTTTTTTTCTTTTAGAGAGAAAAGAAAGAGAAATCTTTGTTTTCCTTTTCCTTGTTTTTCTTTTTTTTTCTTTTAAAGAGAAAAGAAAGACAAATCTTTGTTTTCTTTTTCCTTATTTTTTTGTTTTTTTTCTTTTTTTTCTTTTAGAGAGAAAAGAAAGAGAAATCTTTGTTTTCTTTTTCCATGTTTTTATCTTCTTTTCTGTAGAAAGGAAAAGATAAAAGAGTATAGACAAAAAGACAGACAGATAAACCGAAATGAAAGAATAATAATAAAAAAACAGGCAGATAGAGAGACAATAAGTAGAAGGAAAGATATGTACGTAAAGTGACAGATAAAGTGTCCCTTGATATCTAATCTCTCTTAATGTCTTCTTGTAATATATCTTTCAGATTTTCATAATGGTGCAATAGATTTCCTTACTCGCATTCTCTTGGACTCTCTCTGTGTCTTTCCTTTCATTCTCTTTATCTCTCCCTATGCAACTCTTTTTGTATATATATATTGAGTCGCTCTTTTTCTGTATGTCTGCCTCTCTCTCTCTCTCTCTCTCTCTCTCTCTCTCTCTCTCTCTCTCTCTCTCTCTCTCTCTCTCTCTCTCTCTCTCTCTCTCTCTCTCTCTCTCTCTCTCTGTCCCCATTCATCACTGATATCATTGCTGTCATAGTATCTATTCTACAGTATCCAATAATATACGGATGTGAGTATCTGTCCATAGCTCTTGTTCTAAGCAATTGGTTCAGCATTACCTTAACTGCAGTTGTTCTTGTGGATTCTTAATTCCGAGCGTTTTCTCTCTCTCTCTCTCCTCTCTCTCTCTCTCTCTCTCTCTCTCTCTCTCTCTCTCTCTCTCTCTCTCTCTCTCTCTCTCTCTCTCTCTCTCTCTCTCTCTCTCTTTCTCTCTCTCTTTCTTTCTCACTCTCTTTTCCATTCTTTGTGTCTTCTCATTTCTTTATGGATTATGGAATATGTATTTTTTTCTTGTTGTGGGTTCTAAATTCTGTGTGGGTTCTTTTCATGCGGGTTTCTATTCAAATGTGGGTTCTTATCTCGTTGGTGGTTTAATTTCTGTGTGGGTTTGGATCTGTATGTAGGTTCTCGTCTATGCTGGTTGTTATCTTTATGTTGGTTTTGATTTCGTTGTGGTTTCGAATTTATGTAGCGGCTCTTATGTGGGGTTTTATCTCCTTGTGGTTTCTCCTTGTGCGTTTTATTGTCTCTGTAGGTTATCTTTACGTTTTTTGTTTTTTGTTGTTGTTTTTTATGTCATTGCGGGTTCTATCATCTGTGTTATAATATGTGTTATGATTATGATATATGTGTTATAATCATAATATATGTCTTATAATCATAATATATGTTATGATTATGATATATGTGTCATAATCATAATATATGTCTTATAATTATAATATATGTTATAATCATAATATGTGTGCTATAATCTGTGTAATAATATATGTGTATAGTTCTTGTCTCGTGGGGTTTCATCTTTGCCCTAATTGTGGTCGGGTCCGTATAAGCTTCCAATGATAAGATAGCAAGGCTTGTTGACATTAATAGTGACTGATGAGAGGAAGATGTTAGGTCGAATAAACGCGCAAATGCATACATATCTCATAAACACGTATGCAGTTGCGCTGGCACGCGTACACACATACACAGTCACACACGCGCACGCACACACACACACACACACACACACACACACACACACACACACACACACACACACACACACACACACACACACACACACACACACACACACAAATACTCATACAAGCATACATTCGCTTCACATACTCCCAAACACTCAGGTACACAGACGTACACACATCTATACATTTATACGTACATACATACACGCACCCAGACGCACATACTAATAGATACACCTTTACAGACACACGTATTTAAACCCTCCCTTTCACACACACAAAAAAAAAATAATAATAATAAATAAAGAGACAAGATATGTTTACTGATAATTTGATAAAAACAAACAAACAAAGACCTTGTTGATTTCATAACACATCTATATCTATTTCAATCCTTGTTTTCCTTTATGTAAACTATTACGCTAATCATGATGAATATGATGAATATATATATATATGGATAATACGAATATGTATATGCTACTGAATTGCATGCTGTTTATGGTAATGCGAATACCTGCATTATCATAATCACACTGCAATAGGTCATCATTAAAGCCGTTGGTATCCGCTGCACCAATAGAAATTGCAACGCTGGCGAAATAATAAGCATATTTTGATTGTGAGTTTGTATGCACGTTAACTGTTGTTTTTTAAGACTTTAACGGCCAGTTTGTTAAAATTGTGCGAGGCTCGACCCGATAAAATATTCATTATACGGACATACATATACACAAAAATTTATACGTATCTCTCAATTTTTACATGTATATTTACTGGGCAAATAGAGAGATAAGTGTATATCTATCAGGTAGATAGACTAATATGCATTCATTTCTGTGAATATTCATGTCTGTATAATGAATATATATTAGGGTCGCGCCTGAAATGACGAATTCATTTTCATTGTAAGTATGTATGTTAGTTTTTATCAAGGCTTTGAGTACACTATATGATATTAAGTAGAAATAATGACTATACTTTCAATGTAAGTATGTTAGTTTTTTTATCAGTGGTTTAAGTACATTTGATCTGATGTACTGTATCGACTTTAATTTATTTTATTTCTGTCAAATGTAAATGGCAATGATGATGAGAAAGAAATAAGTACATAATTAGTAATTAATAAGTTATTAGTACACAATCAATAAGTTATTAGTACACAATCAATAAGTTATTAGTGCACAATCAATAAGTTATTAGTACACAATCAATAAGTTATTAGTACACAATCAATAAGTTATTAGTACACAATCAATAAGTTATTAGTACACAATCAATAAGTTATTAGTACACAATTAATAATCTATTAGTACACAATTGATAAGTTATTAGTACATTGTTCGGTATTTTTGATGATCGTGATAAAAAAAATGGTGGTGTTTAGGATGATAGATAGATAGAAATTATGATGATAAGGAGGAGGATCATGATAGTGATGATGATGGTGATAATGTTCATGATACTAATGATGATGACGATGAATGATGATTATGATGACGGTTGTTATAATAATCATGAGAGAGATGATGATAATGATGATGATGGTGATAATGACCATGATTTTGATATTAATTTTGAAGATGACTAGATTAATGATTAATGAGTTAATACCCACGATATAGATTATGATAATGATACCAACAGTGATGATGATTGACAATAAAGATAACGACAAAATCAATCAATAAAGGATTTTATTTTCCTTGAGCAAGAAAATAGCTACACAAACATAAAAAGAAAAAACATCGAAAAAAGGGAATATGAAAAGAAAACAATAACGCAGATATGAAGATCCGAAAAAAAAATATTGGATTTCTCGTATTTGTTTGTTTTTTGTTTTATCCTTTCCCTTTTTTCTTTCTTTCTTTCTTTCTTTCTTTCTTTCTTTCCTTTGGTGTCTAGAGATCGCTTCCCGAGTGACTTCTAACAGGACTCCAGAAGGGTCAAAATTGGTTATCATGATAATTTTTTTCCCGATGTTTCTCTCTCTCTCTCTCTCTCTCTCTCTCTCTCTCTCTCTCTCTCTCTCTCTCTCTCTCTCTCTCTCTCTCTCTCTCTCTCTCTGTCTTTCTCTTCCTCTCATTCTCTTGATCTGTCTCTCTCTTTATCTATCTATCTATCTTGTATATCTATTTAGCTATATGTCTACCTTTATCTCTCTCGCTATGTTTCTATCTATCTATCTGTCTATTTATAAATATATCTATCTGTCTGATCATCTCTCTCTCTCTCTCTCTCTCTCTCTCTCTCTCTCTCTCTCTCTCTCTCTCTCTCTCTCTCTCTCTCTCTCTCTCTCTCTCTCTCTCTCTCTCAATTGATATAAGAATGAGGAAACCTTTCTTTAGTAAGCCCAGTAAGGTCGACATTCCCTCGCAACCTTTACGTCTTTACACCCTTTCGAACACGATTGCCCTTTCTGCATCCTCTTGTCCCCATTCCCGTTCTTATTCTCGTCCCCATTCCAGACCAATTCCAGACCGACTTCCCGTCCCTATCCCAGTTCCCATTCCCGTTCCTATCCCCGTATTTATTCCCATTCCTATCCCAATTCACGCATTTATTCCCATCCCGTCCCTATTCGCATACTCATTCCCATTCCCGTCCCAATTCCCATTCCCATTCCCGTATTTATTCCCATTCCCATTCCGGTCCCTATTCTTGTTCCCATTCCCTACCAATCCACTCCCTCCTTCTTCCCTCTCCCTTCCCACGTTCACACTCCCTCCTCGCCTCTCCTCCCCGTTCCCTTGGCCCTCTCTCCCCCTGCCATTCCCCCCTCACTACCCCCCCAGCCCCCTAGTCCCTTCTTCACTCCCCCCCCACCCCCGCCCCCTCTCCAATCGTCTCTTTTTGCGGTTGGAGAGGTGTGTCCTGAAGCTTTACTGGCCATTATCAGTGTTTCCATTCTTTCCTTCCTCTCTCTCTGTCTCTCTCTCTCTGTCTGTCTCTCTCTCTCTCTCTCTCTGTCTCTCTCTCTCTCTCTCTCTCTCTCTCTCTCTCTCTCTCTCTCTCTCTCTCTCTCTCTCCTCTCTCTCTCTCTCTCTCTCTCTCCCTCTCTCTCCTCTCTCTTTCTCTCTCTCTCTCTCTCTCTCTCTCTCTCTCTCTCTCTCTCTCTCTCTCTCTCTCTCTCTCTCTCTCTCTCTC
>NC_091573.1:27195140-27202640 GCF_042767895.1 Penaeus vannamei
TTCTTTTCTTTTTTCTTTTTACTTAGTCGTACTTAAAGTAATGAAGTGTGGATAGGAATGAATTTGAATATATGAATAAATTTCACTTAACATGCCATATTTGGGCATCATGGGCGCCCCATCAAATGGCTGACGCAATTGTTTTTTTGTATATTGTTTCCCAAAATTGAATAGACATTATTTGGGCGACCTTTACTAACATTAAAGTAAAATTCTAATAGTGAACAATAATAAGATAGATAGAGAGATAGAAAGAGAGAGAGGAGTGGGGAGGGGAGGGGGAAATAGAGAGAGAGAGAGGGAGAGACAAACAGACAGACAAATAGACACACACACACACACACACACACACACAAACACACACACAAACACACACAAACAAACAAAAAAACACAATGATTAAATAAATAAAAACAAAAAAAATCGAGAAAAAAAGCCACAAAAAAAGTAAAAAAAAAAAAAAAATCCAAACCGACCCACCCGTATTGACATCTCCAGCAACGAGGGGAAATATCTTTGCTGTTACATGATCTTGCAGTTCTAGAGCGACGCTGCAACTGACTCTTAATTGTATTCTCTCTCTAAAGCGGGGGACAAACGGAGAGAAATTCTAGTGAAATCTAGAAGTCTCTGGAGCAGCAACAAGACACTAGGGGTAGGGGGAGGGAGGGAGGGAAGGAGGGAGGGAGGTGGGGGAGGCGGGGGAGGCGAGGGAGGGGGAGGGAAGGTGGGGGTGTGTGGAGGCGGAGGGAGGCGGGGGAGAGAGGTGGGGGAGGGGTGGGAGGGAGGGCGGGGGTGGGAGGTGGGGGTGGAGGGAGAGAGGGTGGGGGAAGGGAGGGAGAGAGGTGGGGGAGGGTGGGAGGGAGGCGGGGGGTGGGAGGGAGGGAGGGAGGTGGGGTGGGGGTTGGGGGGTGGTCTTGTGCCAAAGGGAAATTGAAGTGGAACAAATAAACGCAAGGGTGACACTTGTTTTGTTTATTTTCGTTTATTTATTTATTTACTTATTTATTTACCTATTGTGATGGTGTGCATTTTCCTTTATCATTTTCGTCAGTAGTAACAGTAGTATTTTCCTAATTAGTGGTAATAGCAGTAGTAGTATCAACACTACCATTACTTTATTATCATTATCATCATTATTACTACCATTACTATCATTACTAATATTACTGTCATATTACTACTACTATTACTATCACTGTGATTATTATTAGTGGTAATGGTAGTAATATTGACTTCATCATAATCATCCTCATTATTATCCTCATTTCATTAGCATCACCATCACTATTTTCTTTTATTATTATCATCATCATCATAAAATATTCCCATTACTCTTAGCATCATAAATTGCTACACCGATTTTCATCCTCGCAGTCCTAGCGAATGATATTCCGAAATAAATAGATAAAAAGGCCACATATTGCAGACTAATAGACAGTATTGCAGGGACGTTGCACCGCCCTCGTCTTCTCTCGGGACTGGATGGGCGTTAATCTTCACGCCCGTAACATCACGTCGTAACGCCAGCTGAGGGTCGTGGGCGTCGGGGCTTTTCCCTTCTCGGTTTCCCTCCTTTTTTTTTTTCTTTCTTTCTTTCTTTTTTTTACTTTTCTCTTTTCTTCGTTGTCTCTTTTTTATTCTTTTATTTTCTTTTAATTTTTCCATCTCTTTTTTTCCTCTTTTCATTTTTTCCTCGTTTTGATTTTTAATTTTTTCTCTTTCCGTGTTTTTGTCATTCTTTTTCCCCTCTCCGCTTCTCCCCTTTCTTTTCCCCTTTTCCCTCTTCCTGTTTCTCTTTATATTTTCATTTTCTCTTTTCCTTCTTTTTCTTCTCTCATTTTTCTCTTTCCATTTTTTCTTTCCTTTGTTTGGATTTTCCTCTTTCTCTTTTTATTTCCTTTTTTCTTTTTCTTTTCTATTCCCACTCTCTCCTTTCCTTTTTCACCTCTTTATTTTCCTCTTTTCTTTGCCTCCTTCTCCCTTTTCCTTCTCTCTGTTAATTCTTGGTTCGTTTTCCCTTTTTTTGTCTCCCTTTCCCCTTTTTTTCGTTCCTCTTCTCTTTTTCCCCTCTCCCTTTTCCTTGTCTTTCTTTCCCATTTCCCCTTTCGTTCCATTTCTCTTTCTTATTTCCTTTTATTGCTCCTTTCTCTTTCGTTTACCCTCCTCTTTGCATTTTTTCTTTTTCATTTTTCTTTCCGCTTCCTATTTTTATCCCCTTCTTCTTTCTCCCTTCCTTCTTCCCTTTCCTTCTGGTATTCTCTCTTCCCTTATTATTCTGCTATTTGTTTTTTATTTCCTTCTTTACCTTTCTATTTTCTTTTTGTTCGTTTTTGCCATTTTCCAGCTTCTTTACCACAATGCTTTCCTCTTCCTCTCTCTCTCTCTCTCTCTCTCTCTCTCTCTCTCTCTCTCTCTCTCTCTCTCTCTCTCTCTCTCTCTCTCTCTTTCTATTTCTCCTTTTTCTACTCATATCTATAGTCTCTCTCTTTGTACCCCCCCCCCCCTCTCTCTCTCTCTCTCTCTCTCTCTCTCTCTCTCTCTCTCTCTCTCTCTCTCTCTCTCTCTCTCTCTCTCTCTCTCTCTCTCTCTCTCTCTCTCTCTTTCTCTCTCTCTCTCTCTCATTCTCTCCCCTCACCGCCATTCATCTTCTATCTCCTTTCTCCTCCCTCCACTTCTTCCCCTCCATCTTCACCAATCCCTCCACATACCCAACCACCAGGTCCTCCATCTTTCTCCTTCCTTCCTTTCTTCCTTCTCCCTGCTTCCTTCCTTCCTTCCTTCCTCTCCACCTCTCCTTCCCTCCACCTCCCCACCCCACCCACCTCTTCCCTTCACCTCCCCACCCCACCAACCTCTTCCCTCCCCCTCCCCCCTCCATCTCACTCACCCCTCCCCATCCATCCCACTTCCTCTTCCCTCCACCCACCTCCCTACCCCACCTACTTCTTCCCTCCACCTCCCCATCCCACCCCATCCACCTCACTCACCCCCTCCCCATCCATCCCACCCACCTCACTCACCCTCTCCATCCATCCCCACCCACCTCTTCCCTCCACCCACCCCCACATCCCTCCATCACCTCCCCCTATCCCCCACCATCTCTCCCCTCCCCACTCCCATCTCCACCATCCACCCCCTCACTCCACCCCTCCCCATCCACCCCATCATCCCACCTCCCCACCTCCCACCCCACCTCTTCCCCTCCCCCCACCCACCCTCCCCACCCCACCCACCTCCTCCCCATCCACCTCCCCACCCCACCTCACTATCCACCTCCCCCCACCACCTCACCTGCTCCCCCACCGTCTCCCCCTCCCCCATCCACCTCCCCACCCCACCCACTTCTTCCGTCCCATCCACCCCACCCACCGCTTTCACCCACCCCTCCCCTCCACCTCCCCTCCCTCACCCTCCACCCCCACCCACCCCATCCACCCCACCCCCACCCCCACACACCCCACCACTTACCTCTCCCCCCTCCCACCTCCCCACCCCACCCACCTCCTCCCTCCCCATCCACCTCCCCCCTCCACCCCACCTCCTCCCTCCCTTCCTGATGGGTATCGACCGTGCCAGTGCCACCTCGACATCGGCGGTCGACCTCCTCTGGATTGAGGGAGAGGCCGATACACGGTGCAAGATCAGCTGTGTTGATTGTGGGACTTGGCGGAGGGTTTTAGGCGTGGGGTGTTGTGGTGGTGGTGTAGTTGTGGGGGTGTAGGTGTTGTGGAGGTGTTGTAGGAGGTGTTGCGGTGGTGGTGTAAGTGTGGTGGTGGTGTAGGTGTAGTTGTGGTTATGGGGTGTAGTTGTAGGTTTTGTGGTAGCGGAGGTGTTGTAAGAGGTGTTGTGGTGTTGTAGGTTTTGTGGTGGTGGTGTTGTAGGTGTAGTTGTGGTTATGAGATGTAGTTGTAGGCTTCGTGGTAGTGGAGGTGTTGTAGGTGTTGTGGTAGTGTTATTGTGATGGTGTCTGAGCTGTTGTTGTGGTGGTGTAATTGTTGTTGTGATGGTATTGTGGGCTTGTTGTGGTGATGTAGGAGAAGTTGTTGTAGTTGTCGTGGCGGCGGTGTTAAGAACGACTTTATAATTGTGGTTGTTGCTTTTGTTAATTGGGATGATTTAGTGGTAATAACAGCTCTTGTTGATGTTGTAGTTGCAATAACACTTTTTTGTTAATTAGTAGTAACATCACTTATTCTTGATGATGTTATAGGAGCTGTTGTGTTGTTGAGGATGGTGTAACAACCGTTCTCGTGTTATCTCTTTCTCTCTCTTTCTTTTTCTCTTTCTTTCTTCCTGTCTTTCTTTCTTTCTTTCAGTCTTTCTTTCTTTCTTTCTTTCTTTCTTTCTTTCTTTCTTTCTTTCTTTCTTTCTTTCTTTCTTTCTTTCTTTCTTTCTTTCTTTCTTTTCCTTCTTTCTTTCTTTCTTTCTTTCTCTCTCTCTCTCTCTCTCTCTCTCTCTCTCTCTCTCTCTCTCTCTCTATATATATATATATATATATATATTTATATATATATATATATATATATATATATATGTGTGTGTGTGTGTGTGTGTGTGTGTGTGTGTGTGTGTGTGTGTGTGTGTGTGTGTGTGCATGTACGTATGCGTGAATGTGTATGCGTGTGCAGACAAATAGAAAAAAAATAGACCGATAGGTAGATGTCGACGAACAGAGAGAATCTTAAGCTGCATTCCAGATTGAGTTTCATTTCGTCTTCCTTTCGCCTTGTTCTTGGTTTGGAGAATTTCCGTGACGTCACTGTGACGTCATGAAAGCTTTAAAACACATGAATGATTTTCATATTAAATTCCACCGGCTTGGAGTGTGCTGCCCTGCTCTGTACGCGTATTAAAGGGAAATACTGGAAAGGAGAGGATTTTTTTTTCATTTTTTTATTCATTTTTTATTGGAAATGTTTGCCAAGTTTGTGAATTTCATTTGGTTGTTTATTGTTGTTTTGTTTGTCGGACTTAGTTTGTTTGTTTTTTTGGCTATCAATTCATTATAATTTTTTTATTTTTTTATTATTCATTTTTTATTGGAAATTTTTGTCAAGTTTGTGAATTTTATTTGGTTGTTTATTGTTGTTTTATTTGTCATTTTTGGCTATCAATTCATTATAATTGTTTTTTTTTTATTCATTTTTTATTGGAAATTTTTGTCAATTTTGTGAATTTTATTTGTTTGTTTATTGTAGTTTTGTTTGTCATAGTTTTTTTTGGGGGGAGCTATTAATTCATTATAATTTTTTTTCTTCTTTTTTTATTCATTTTTTATTGGAAATGTTTGCCAAGCTTGTGAATTTTATTTGGTTGTTTATTGTTGTTTTGTTTGTCATACTTTGTTTGTTTTTTGGCTATTAATTCATTATAATTGTTGTTATCGTCTTTTTATCTTGTCATTAATGTTCTTCTTATTGTCATCCTTTTCTTCTTTGGTATTGCTGTTGCCATAATTATGTTGTTATCATAAACGCTGTTATTAACATTATCATAACTGATATTCGTTATCAGTATTATTATCAAATAAGCTCATCCTCTAATCATTTGTCTATCGTTATTATCAACAGCATCATTATCATTTATCTTTTCATCGTTGCCACAGACACTGCCGGGAAATATGTGTCATCACAAAACGCTCAGGCGAGTCATACGTGACAGAAAATCATAAGTAACAGAGAATCAAAGTGTCGAATCATAAGTGACAGAGGATCAATATACGGAATCAAAAGTGACAGAAAATCATAAGTGACAGAGGATTCAAGTATGGAATCATAAGTGACAAGAAAGTAAGTGACAAAGAAGCAGAGAACGGAATCAAAAGTGACAGGAAATCATAAGTGACAGAGAATCGAAGTACGGGATCATAAGTGACAGGAAACCATGATAAAGAATTGAAGCACGTATCGTCAGCTCCGCACTGCTCCCCATCCAGGAAATTGGGGTTAGAATATTACTGTTTTCACACAACTTAAAATATTTAGATAAAAAAAAAAAAAAAATATATATATATATAAAAAAATATATATATATATATATATATATATATATATATATATATATATATATATATATATATATATATATATAACATGAAAATAAACATTACCAGTAATTGTTGACTTTCTAGGAGCGCGAGGAGGTGGAGGTGGAGGAGAAGGTAGAGGTGGAGGTAGAGGTGGAGGAGGAGGTAGAGGTGGAGGTGGAGATGGAAGTGGAGGTGGTGGACGAGGAGGTGGAGACATAGGTGAAGGTTAAAGTGCCGGTGGAGGTACTACAGTGCAGTCATCCTTCCCCAACACGTGGAGGAGGAGGTGGAGATGGAAGTGAAGGTGGAGGAGGAGGAGGAGATATAGGTGGAGGTGGAAATGCGGGTGAAGATACTACAGTGCAGTTATCTCATCCTTCCCCAACACCACCGCTCCTCCTGTTTTTTTTGTTTTTTTTCACCCCGTAACAATACAGCTGATCACCCCCCCCCTTCCCTCCCTCCACACACACATACCCCACTAGAAACCTCTCTCCCTCCCCCCCCCCCTCTCGTTCCCACCGTGTTATACTACCCCTAAGGATGCAATTGCAACAGCTGTCTCTTGCATGAGAGTTTTCAAGAGACACGGACATTCATGGCCAATATACCCGCAGTAGTTAGGAAATATAATATCCTTCACAACACATTAGATGGTTCGTTTCCTACACATTATATACAAATCCTTATAACAACCGAAATTACAGTTATGATCACTTCTTCACTTTTATTGGTCTTTGGGTTAATGGCCATCTATCTGCTTAATTTCCTTGATATTATATATAAGGCCTGAACATAGCCGATATTACTGTTAATATTACGTCACTACTTTTATTGTTCTTTGGGGTAATGCTTGTCTATCTGCGCAGTTTCCTTGACGTTATATACAAAGTTTTGAAACTTACCAAATTTACTGTTGTCGTTACATTCTTACCTTCATTCGCTTTTTTTCTTTCTTTCTTTCTTTTTTCTTTTTTCTTTCTTTCTTTCTTTCTTTCTTTCTTTCTTTCTTTCTTTCTTTCTTTCTTTCTTTCTTTCTTTCTTTCTTTCTTTTTTTCTTCCTCTTTCTTTCTTTCGTTTCTTTCTTTCTTTCTTTCTTTCTTCCTTCCTCTTTCTTTCTTTCTTTCTTTCTTTCTTTCTTTTCTTTCTTTCTTTCTCTTTCTTTCTTTTTTGGGGGAGGGGTAAAGCCTTATATCTGCTTAGTTTCCTTAATAACATCATATACAAATCTTTAACAACAGAAATTACTATTATCATTACAACCTTACCTTCAGTTTTTTTGTTGTTGTTTTTTTTTTTTGGGGGGGGGGAGAAAAATCTTTTATATGCTTAGTTTCCTTATTACATACAAAGCCTTAACAGCCGAATTTATAGTTATCATTACACAATTCCTTTCACTATTTCATGGAGGGAAAGCCTTATAATTCACCTTTATAAGTAACTACCGAGGACTCGACCTACTTTTCCCC
>NC_091573.1:27207640-27212640 GCF_042767895.1 Penaeus vannamei
CCCATTGGGTCATATAGTCCTCTGAACACCGGGTAGGCCTATAAGAAAAGCGGGAAAAAAGAGTAGGAAAAATCGGTCGCGAATTTGGGCAAGTCTATTTCTCCCTCGGGGTTCTATTTATAGCCTTTCGCTGTCTCTGTGTCTCACCCTCCCCTTGCTGCTCCCTCCTGTTTGTTTTGTTGTTTTTTCTTCTTTTTTTCTTTCTTTTTTTATCCTTCTCTGATCCTCTCCCTTCTTCGCTTATTTCGACTCTTTTCTTTGTTTCTCTCTGTCTCTCTCTCTCTAACTTTTTCTCTCTCTAACTCTCTAGCTCTCTCTCTCTCTTTCTATCTATCTATCTATCTCTCTATCTATCTAATCTATCTGTCTATCTATCTATCTATCTGTATGTGTGTGTGTGAGTGTGTTTGTCTCAGTGTGTTTATGTGAGAGTGTGTATATATACATATATCCTCTCCCCCCTTTCTCTCTCCCTTCTCTTTATCCCTCTCTGTCCTCCCCTCCCCTCTCATCCCTTCCTCTCTCTCTCTCTCTCTCCCTCTCCCTCTGCCAGCACTCGAGCGGAAGTCAAATGGCGTAGATATGGTAATACAAGGAGAGATAATGTGTTTGGGAGCCGCGAGAGGACTGTGGGTGTCTCCCTGGCACTCCCTGGCATTGGTTTGTCTCACGGCTTATGGCACTGAAAGTCGTAGTCGTCGTCGGAGAAGTAGTAATAGTGGTAATAGCAGTAGTTGTTGTTGTTGTGGTAGTGGTGGTAGCGGTAGTTGCAGGAGTGGTGGGAATAGTAGTAATGATAGTAGGTGTTGTGGTAGAACATGTAGTACTGGTGGTTGTATTAGTGGTACTAGTAGTAATTCTAGTACTAGTAGTACTAGTGGTTGTAGTAGAGGTAATAGTAGTAGTATTAGTAATAGTAGTACTAGTGGTTGTAGTAGTGGTGATAGTAGAAGTAGTAGCATTAATGGGTGCAGTGGTAGCAGTGTGGTAGATGTAGTAGTGATATCAATATTACTAGTAGCATTTAAGATATTGATAAAGATAATGTTGGTGGCGACACGAACAATATCGAAAATGATTCTGTAAATGTAAAAATAGGGATGATAATTGCAATAGTACCAGTAGTAGTAATATCAGCAGCAATGATAAAAGTGATAACAAACGCACTGGTAATAATTCTGGTAGTAATAAGAATATGAATCATGACAATAGTAATAGTAATAGAAGTAATAATGATAATGAGAATCTTAGTAATAGAAGTCTTAATGAAAGGAATCGTAGCAATATAAGTAATGATGATAAGAATAGTAACAAAAGTCTTAATGAAAGGAATCGTAGCAATAGAAGTCTTAATGATAGGAATTGTAGCAACAGAAGTAATGATAACAAGAATCGTAGCAATAGAAGTCCTAATGATAGCAATCCTAGTAACCTCGTAACTTGACAGTAGTAAGAACACTACTGCGAGGGATAAGCAAAAAAGCAAAAAAAAAAAAAAAAATCGCCATAACAGAGTAAAATCGTAATTTGAAAGATTGCAGATATTGAAATTGTTGATCTGGCGCACGTCGACGGTCCATAGAGTTGAGTCCTCTCCCGAAGAGGATTGAGGGCAAGAATTTTAATTAAACCGGCAGGCGCCTCTCTATCAATTGCGCTTAATGTGTTGCCTGAGACATTTATTTCCATATTTGCATATCCTGTATATTCCCCTGTTTATTATTTTCTTCTTTGTCTATCCGTTTTATTAGTTTTTTTATGGGAATTCTATGGTTTTCGGTCATTGGATTGAAAGAGTGAAGTATGTTTTTTTTTCTAGTATCCCCGTTGAGGATTTATCTGTTTGTCTGTATGTATGTCTCTCTCTCTCGTTCTCTCTCTATTTATCTCTCTCTCGTTCTCTCTCTCTCTCTCTCTCTCTCTCTCTCTCTGTCTCTCTCTCTCTCTCTCTCTCTCTCTCTCTCTCTCTCTCTCTCTCTCTCTCTCTCTCTCCTCTCTCTCTTTCTTTCTTTCTTTCTTCTTCTCTCTCTCTCTCTCTGTCTCTCACACACACTCTCTCTCTCTCTCTCTCTCTCTCTCTCTCTCTCTCTCTCTCTCTCTCTCTCTCTCTCTCTCTCTCTCTCTCTCTCTATCTCTCTCTCTCTCTCTCGATCTCTCTCTCTCTCTGTCTGTCTGCCTCCCTCTCTCTCTCTCTCTCTCTCCTATCTCTCTCTCTCTCGCCTCGCTCGCTCGCTTGCTCTCAGTCAGTCTCTCTCTCTCTCTCTCTGTCTGTCTGTCTGTCTCTCTCTCTCTCTCTCTGTCTGCCTCTCTCTCTCTCTCTCCCTCTCTCTCTTTCTCTCTCTCTCTCTCTCTCTCTCTCTCTCTCTCTCTCTCTCTCTCTCTCTCTCTCTCTCTCTCTCTGTCTCTCTCTCTCTCTCTCTCTCTCTCTCTCTCTCTCTCTCTCTCTTTCTCTCTCTCTCTCTCTCTCTCTCTCTCTCTCTCTCTCTCTCTCTCTCTCTCTCTTGTCTCTATCTTCCCCTCTCCTATGTATATTATCATATAATTTACAAGCATTATGTGCCATCATTATCGTTATCATTATCATCATTATTGCCGTTACAATCAACATCATTACTGCTATAATTAATATGATTGTCATTGTTTCCATTTCCATTATTGTTTTTATTACTACCGCTAAACATATGATTGCGATAACTGCCGCATAATTAGCTTAATTAACCATTATCGCAAAAATACCAATATTATCAGAGGTGATAATAATGCCTTTGTATAATATTTATTTACCGATCCGGGAATTAAAACACTAACTGTATTAGTACCAGCGTATTGCAATAACAACATAAATATCTAATCCTAAAATTTACAAATTATCAGATGAAAATGTATAGTCACCAGTTTCATACATCGATTCCAGGCGTCTTGGATCCTTAGAGTTTCAAAATGATATTTCAAAAGCTGAGTGTTTCATTTAGAAGTGTTGTGCCCTTGACGATTTCCCCCGCGTGTTGTGGGCGGGGGGCGTACCCATGGGGGAAGATGCAGCTGTGGTAGATCGGATTGAAGATAGTGGTGCTTATGTCAACGCACATGCATACTCACGCTCACGAGTGCACGGATAGACATACACATAAACGCTTACTTACACACACACACACACACACACACACACATATGTGTGTTTATGCTTATGTATGTATACTTGTATTGTTGTATATATGTATGTTTGTACGTATGTACGTATGTATGTATTCTTGTATTGTTTTATTAATGTGCGTATATATATATATATATATATATATATATATATATATATATATATATATATATATATATATATATATATATATATATATATATATATATATATATATATATATATATATATATATATATATATATGTCTGTATCTATATCTATATATATATATATATATATATATATATATATATATATATATATATATATATATATATATATTAGGGAGAGTTAAGGGGAGGAAGAGAGAGGATAAGAGGGAGGTGGAAGAGAAGGTAGGGAGGGAGGGAAAAGGGGCGAGGAAGTGAAGATGAGAGGGAAGGGGAGTGGGGAGGGAGGGAGAGAGAAATGAATGGAAGGTCTAGAGATAGGAAAAAGAGTAAAGAAGAGACGGGGAGGAAAAGAATGAAAGAATAATTGAAAATATAGAAAAAATAAAGAGCGAGAACAAGAGAGGAGAGAGAGAGAGAGCCAATAGAAATAAGTGACTTGAAAATGAATAAAGAAGTGACATAGTAGAGACTAAAAAGAAAAATGAGATATAACAACAGAAAAAATATATATCCAAAATAGGAATACGAGACAAAGAAAAGAGCGAACCAGCGGAAGAGGAAGAAGGGAAAAGAGGAGAAAGAGAGGGGAAGGGACTTACAGAGAGAGAACAATGGAGAAATGGGGTTGGAAAATTGTTAAATGGTAGAGCGGGAGAGAGGGGGGGGGAGGGAAGGAAGATAGGAGTGGGGGAGGCAGGGAGAGAGGGGGGGAGGAAGGAAAGGAAGGTGCAGGGAGAGAGGGGAGGGGAGGGAGAGGAAGGGAGGGGTGAGTGAGCGAGGGTGGGGAGAGGGGGAGAGAAAGGGAGCGCGTGGGTGAGGGGGATACATGAGGAGAGGAGAGGGGAAGGGAGGGGAGGGAGGGGGGTGAATAGGAGGGAGGGGAGGGAGGGAAGGGGGGCAGGGAGAAGGCAGGCGAAGAGGGAGGGGAAGACAGGGAGAGGAGGGAAGGCAGGGAGAGAGGGGAGACAGGGAGGGTGAGGACACGGGGAGAGAAAAGAGAGGGGAGGGAGGTAGGGAGGGAGAAAGGGGAAATACAGAGGACAAAAAGGGGAGGAGAGGGGAAGCGTGAGTCAATTTACGGGTCGACATCTAAATGGCCAATTCTTACAGTGTCCTTTTTAACGCTTTTTTCCCCTCCTCTCCCCTCTTCTCCCTCCCTTCTTCTTTTCTCTCCTCTCCCCTCCCTCCTCTCCCCTCTGCCCTTTCTTCCCCTCCTCACCTCTCTACCGTGCCCTTTACCTTTCTCTCCCCTCTTCCCCTTTTCCTTTCTATCTTTTATTCTCCCTTTCTCTTTCATCTCTCATTCTCCCTTCCCCTCCTCTCCCCTCTACCCTTTCCTTTCTCTCTGCTTCTCCTGTTTCTTTTCCCCTTCCATTCCCCTCCTCCTTTTTCCTTTACCCTCTCCATCCCCTTCCATTTCCCTCCTTTCTTCTCCTCTCCTTCCTCCCCTTTTTTCTGTCTTTCCTTTTTCCTTTTCTCAAACACAGGCAAAAATTTAATGATATAGTAGAGGTTATTGTGTTCATATGAATGTTGATATATGAATATAAACAAAAAACAATAATAATGTTGATAGCAACAACGACAGCAAAAAATGATGATTATAATCATAATGATAATTATCATAATGATAACAATTATGATAATGACAATGAATATGATAATAATGATACTGTAATAACAATGAAAATA
>NC_091573.1:27215140-27220140 GCF_042767895.1 Penaeus vannamei
AGGGGGGGAGAGAGAGAGAGAGAGAGAACGGAAGTACGGGAAATGGAGAGGGATAGAGAGAGAGAGAGAAAGAGAGAGACAGAAAGAGAGAGAGAGAGAGAGAAGCGAGAGAAAGAGAGAGACAGAAAGAGAGAGAGAGAGAGAGAAGCGAGAGAAAGAGAGTGACAGGGAGGAAGGAGGGGGGAAAGGAAGAAGAATGAAGGGGAGATAGAATGAGAGACAAAGAGAAAGAAAGATAGATAAATAGACTGATAGAGATATAGACAGATAAACTTATATATAGACGGAGTGAAGCAAAAGCAAAGATACACAGACACACAGACAGAGAGAGGAAAAGATAAACAATGACACTGAGAGTGTGCTAACACATCATTACTTACGTCTACTTACATCACTACTTACAAAAACAAAATTCTACTTACATATTACAACAAATACCAATACAGGTCTACTTACACAGCATTACTTACAAAAGAAATCTTTCTACTTACACACCACTACTTACAAACAACACGAATCTACTTACTACCCACAACCCAAGTCAATTTATACAGCACTACTTACAAACAGCGCAGAACACAACCCTACTTACACACCGCTACTGACAAACAACACGATTGTACTCTCACAACTCAAAGAAAAAAATCTACTTACAATCCCGCTATTTACAAACAACACCAATCTACTTACAAACAACACCAATCTACTTGCACACTACTACATACAAACAACACGAATCTACTTACAGATCACTACTTACAAACAACACCAATCTACTTACATCCCACGACTTACAAACAACACAAATCTACTTAAACAACACAACTCACAAACAACACAAAGCTACTTACACACCACTACTTACAAACAAAACGAATCTACTTACACAACACTACTTTCAAACAACACAAATCTACTTACACACTACTACTTACAAACAACACATATCTACTAACACATATCTACTTGCAAACAACACAAATCTACTTACCAAAAAATACACAAATCTACTTACACACCACTCCTTACAACGACACAAATCTACTTACATACCAAAAATACACAAATCTACTTACACACAACTACAAACAACACGATTTTCCTTTCACACCAAAACAACACACAAATCTACTTACACACCACTCCTTACAACGACACAAATCTACTTACATACCAAAAAAAAAAATCGACTTACACACCATTACCTACAAACAACACGATATTCCTTTCACACCAAAACAACACACAAATCTACTTACACACCACTCCTTACAACGACACAAATCTACTTACACACAAGTACAAACAACACGATTTTCCTTTCACACCAAAACAACACACAAATCTACTTACACACAAGTACAAACAACACGATTTTCCTTTCACACCAAAACAACACACAAATCTACTTACACACCACTCCTTACAACGACACAAATCTACTTACATACCAAAAATACACAAATCTACTTACACACAACTACAAACAACACGATTTTCCTTTCACACCAAAACAACACACAAATCTACTTACACACCACTCCTTACAACGACACAAATCTACTTACATACCAAAAAAAAAAATCGACTTACACACCATTACCTACAAACAACACGATATTCCTTTCACACCAAAACAACACACAAATCTACTTACACACCACTCCTTACAACGACACAAATCTACTTACACACAAGTACAAACAACACGATTTTCCTTTCACACCAAAACAACACACAAATCTACTTACACACAAGTACAAACAACACGATATTCCTTTCACACCAAAACAACACACAAATCTACTTACACACCACTACTTACACCGAGACACTCTCCGCGCTGAAGGTCCCCTCAAGAGACTAGCATTTCAGTGTTATCGGAAATTAAAAATGTCAAAGTAAATTATTTATTTTCGTCTCTCGTTCTTCGATTCGCCGATAGATTCTTCGAGAAGCTGAGCGAAATGTTTGTGTTTAATTTGTACTTACGCGTGATTGTCTGTCTGTGTGTCTGTCTGTTTGTATATCTAGGTATCTATGTGTGCGTTGTGTGTGTGAGGTGTGTATGTGTGTGAGAGTGTGTGTGTGTGTGGATGTGGATGGGGTTGTGGGTGTGGGTGTGTGTGCGTATATGGATGTATACGTATGTGTGTGTTTTTTTTTTTTAAGATTACCCCGTGCGTGTAAGAGAGCGTGGGAGTGTGTGTGCGTATTTGTTCGCGTGTATACATGTACGTTTGCGAGCAGTCAGTGTGTCCTTCAAGATAATCTAACAATGAGTCTTTCTTACGAACATATATTACGTAATGGTGGGGTATCTGCGGCTTTCCCATTTTTCTCTCTCTCTCTCCCTCCTTCTCTCTCTCTCTCTCTGTCTGTCTGTCTGTCTGTCTCTCTCTCTCTCTCTCTCCCTCTCTCTCTCTCTCTCTCTCTCTCTCTCTCTCTCTCTCTCTCTCTCTCTCTCTCTCCCAAGAACTGCGCACAATCAAACTTTTCCTAAAGAGAGTCAGGAGTGAGTCAGCCAGAGAATCTCAGACCCATAAAAGAAGGGACGAAGTTTGCGGCGAGAGAAAGGAGGGAAGAGAGAAAGAAAGAGATTGAAAGAAAGAAAGAGAGAGAAAGAGAGGAGGGAGGGAGGGAGGGAGGGAGAGAGTAAGAGAGGAGGGTGGAGGGAGGGAGAGAGGGAGGAGAGAGAGAGAGACTGTATGCGTAGGGGGATAGACAGATAGATAGATAGATAGATAGATAGAGAGAGAGAGAGAGAGAGAGAGAGAGAGAGAGAGAGAGAGAGAGAGAGAGAGCAAAAAAGAGAAGGAGAGAGAGCATCCAAACAGCTAAGTTAAAGAGATAATTAACAACGATGGCCGTATACACTCACCCCCCTACCCCACCCCACCCCGACACACACACACACACACACCGCTCTCTCTTCTGTTTCAATAAAACCCAAACAAATTATTTAAGAAGAATCTCTCAACCTCCTCAACCTCCAGCAGTAAGAATGACGTCATTGCCCACCTGCAACTTCTTCGCCAGTGTCTCCGGCAGGTACAATACAGTACCAGAAGAAGGGAACAAGAAGCTATAAATTTGGTACTGAGTTCCAAATCCTACTTCTCCCTGCAGTAGGATTTGGTATTATCAAAGTTATCATTATCATTATTATTATTATTATTATTATTATTATTGTTATTATCATTATCATTATTATTATTATTATTATTATTATTATTGTTATTATCATTATCATTATTATTATTATTATTATTATTATTATTGTTATTATCATTATCATTATTATTATTATTATCATTATTATTATTTTACAAGATAAAAAAAGATAGATAAAGGTGGTTATTATTATTATTATTATTATTATTATTGTTATTATTATTATTATTATTATCATTTTACAAGATAAAAAAGATAAAAGTGGTTTATTGTATATATTGTACTGCGTTAGATTTACCCTAAATAAGGGATATTTTTTTACTTGTGAATCTTAAATGTTCATGGTAATACCTTAAGAATGTTTAAAGGTACAGAAAATATTTAGCTGCTGATTTTTTAGTTTATGGAGTGAAACATTGTTTAATTTAAAAGAAAAGATTGTGTTAATAATGCTTTATTTGGATAATAGGTATGTTAAACTAGTTTATACCGAGGACTTCCATATTTCAATATTCAGTACTGATTAAAAAATACCTGACAGAGAGACAGAGAATGAAAGTAAAGAAAGAAGGAGAAACAGAGAGAGAAAAAGAGACAGAGGATTAAAGTAAAGAAAAAGGATGAAACAGAGAGAGAAAGAGAAGCAGACAGACAGTAGACATGCAGACTAGCAGACAGATAGACAAAGAGAGAGATCAAGACAGGCAGAGAGAAAGTGACGATAATGACGATGAGTGATAAAAAAAAGTTAAAAGATATAGGTAATTAGATAAACAAAGAATCTAAGAATCAAAAATACAAAAAAAAAATCAGATAATAAACAGTAAATAAAAGAAAAAAAATACAGATAAATTAACATGAAGAAAAATAAAGGAAAAGCAACAACACGGAAAAATAAGAACAGATTAAAACCGAAATGAGAAGAAATTGATTAAAAAAAAGGGGCGGAAAGATCAAATAGATTGAGATACCATACTAAATCAAGAGAACAGGAGAGGAGTGTAAGAAAGACCATGAAATCAATAACTCTTCGTATCTTCGAGATAAATTTTCTAAGATGTCAGCGTAAATGATAAATATAGTGACATTTAAACCCGAGGGAGGGAGGGAGGGACAGGGAGAGGGGGTAGAGAGAGAGGGAAGGAGGGAGGGTGGAGAGGGGAGAGGCGGATACGGAAGGAGGGAGGGAGGGACAGGGAGAGGGGGTAGAGAGAGAGAAGGAAGGAGGGAAGAGGGTGGAGAGGGGAGAGGCGGATAAGGAAGGAGGGAGGGAGGGACAGGGAGAGGGGGTAGAGAGAGAGGGAAGGAGGGAAGAGGGAGGGACAGGGAGAGGGGATAGAGAGAGAGAGGGAAGGAGGGAAGAGGGTGGAGAGGGGGAGGGGATAGAGAGAGAGGGGGAGGGGATAGAGAGAGAGGGAAAGAGGGAAGAGGGTGGAGAGGGGAGAGGGGGATAAGGAAGGAGGGAGGGAGGAAAGAGGAAGGAGAGAGGCAGAGGAGGTGGGGAAGGAAGAGATAATTGAAGAGTGAAGAGGGAGAAAGAAGGAAGGAGGATATAGGATACAAAGACGAATAAGGGAAAAGGAGGTGGGGAAATACGGAGGGAAGGACAGGGTGGAGGGGGGAAGTAGAGAAAAAAGGAATGGAGAGGAAAGGGAGAGGGAAGGGAGAAGATGCGGAAAGGAGGACGTGAGAAAAAAAGAGCGACAAGACGAAAGGAGGAGTTGGTGAACAAGGCGAAAGAGAAAAAGGAAGAAGAGGAGATATGGTATAAAGGAGTGAGAGTGCGTGGAGATGAGTAAAGGAAGGGAGAGAAGAGAGAGGAAAAA
>NC_091573.1:27225140-27227640 GCF_042767895.1 Penaeus vannamei
ATATATATGTATGTATGTATGCATAAGCAAAAAAGTAATGGAATAAATTTAAAAAAAAAAACTGAACGACCCTTGATTAATTCACGGATAAATAAATTCGGATCCATCACCATTAATTACGAACGCAGAATCTCGCCCACCCGTCCGCAAACGCTCACCGAGTTCCCATGGCCGGTCCGCTCTAAATAATAGAACAGGCCCCTTCCCTCGCGCTCCCATATTCCACCATAGAACAGGGCCAACGAGAGAGCAAATCATGGCCAACATTCTTCGACGTTAACTAGACCCTCGGCACTCCTTTGTCTCGCGCTCGACATCGATGGCCCTCAGTGTCCGACCGTGTTTACTCATCCCTGTGGCCCTCTAGCGGTCGGGTTCCTGCGTGGGCGCCATCTGTTGAGCGGGCGGGCAACTAAAATGGCGTGTTTGCTCGCCTCTTCACTAGATGACCTTCCTGGGAGTCTTGGGAATTCTTTTTCTCCCGTTCTTTCGATCTTTTATGGAACTTTGCGATGAATTCCGTCCATGCAGTCTTTTGTTACGTGGAAACTATTGGAGAGTTTAGTGTGTACTTGTCCTACGGAACCTCATGAGTTCATTCTCATGTACACTAGTTCCGCGGTACCTCATGCGTACTTCTTGGGACACTGCTCTCCTTTCCTCTTCTGCGGCCTCTTTCTCTCTCTCTCTCTTTCTCTTCTCCGTCTTCTTTCTCTCTCTCTTGCTCCTCTCCGTCGTCTTTCTTTCTCTTTCTTCCTCCTCTCCGTCCTCTTTCTCTCTCTCTCTCACTCTTCTCCGTCCTCTTTCTCTCTCTCTTTCTCTTCTCCGCCCTCTTTCTCTCTGTCTTCCTCTTCTCCGCCGTCTTTCTTTCTCTCTCTTCCTCTTCTCCGTCCTCTTTCTCTCTCTCTCTCCTCCTCTTATCCGTCCTCTTTCTCTCCCTTCCTCTTCTCCGTCCTTGTTCGGTTTCCTCCTGCCCTCTTATTCCAAATTTCGCTTCTTCCCTCCCTCTTTCCTCACCTCCCTCCCTCTCCTCCTTCCAAGGTTCCTTCCTTCGCTTTTTCTCCCCCTTTCCCTTCTGCTCTTCTTTCTCCCTAAGCTCTCCCCATTCCTTCCTTCCATATTCTCTCTCCTCCTCTTCTTTTCTCTCTTTCCTCCTTCCATGTTCCTTCCTCCCCTTTCTATCTCTCCTTTCAGTTTCCCTCCCCGACTCTTCTCCTCCTCCCCTCTCCCTCCCTCCTTCTCTCTCTCTTTCCCTCACCTCGTCCCCCTTTTCCATCTCTCTTTCTCCTACTTCCAATTTCCCTTTCTCCCTCCCTCCTTCTCGTTTCCCTCCTTCCCTCCTTCACCTCTCCCTCTTCCTTCCTTCTCTCTCTATCCTCCTTCTATTTTCCCAACTTCACCCACCTCCTTCCCTCCCTCTCCCCCCTTCCCTTCCTCACCTCTTTCCCTCCTTCTCCATCCTTTCTTTCCTCTCCTTCCCCCACCCTTCTTCTCCATCCTTTTTTCCCTCTCCTTCTCCACCCTTTCTTCCCTCTCCTTCTCCACCCTTTCTTCCCTCTCCTTCTCCACCCTTTCTTCCCTCTCCTTCTCCATCCTTTCTTCCCTCTTTTTCCCTTCCCTTCACCTCTTTCCCTCTTCCAACTTCCACTCCTTCCCCTCCCTCCCTCCCTCCCTCCTCCCTCCCTCCTCCCTCCCTCCTCCCTCCCTCCTCCCTCCCTCCCTCCCTCCCTCCCTCCCTCCCTCCCTCCCTCCCTCCCTCCCTCCCTCAACATCCGCGGACCCTGAGGACATCCTACGCTTTTGTCTCATCCTCACTCTCTCTCCGCTCAAGGATGCTGCTGCCGTTGACTTTGCAGTTCGCGTTGTTTTCTGCAATGCGATGTGCAGTTGCAGGCGTGTGTGTGTGTGTGTATGTGTGTGTGTGTGTGTGCGTGTGTGTGTGCGTGCGTGTGTGTGTGTGTGTGTGTGTGTGTGTGTGTGTGTGTGTCTGTGTGTGTGTGTGTGTGTGTGGGTGTGTGTGTGTGTGTGTGTGTGTGTGTGTGTGTGTGTGTGTGTGTGTGTGTGCGTGTGTGTGTGCGTGTGTGTGTGTGTGCGTGTGTGTTCGTGTGTGTGTGTGCGCGTGTGTGTGTGTGTGCGTGGGTGTGTGTGTGTGGGTGTGGGTGTGTGTGTGTGTGTGCGTGTGTGTGTGTGTGCGTGTGTGTGTGTGTGTGTGTGTGTGTGTGTGTGTGAGTGAGTGTGTGTGTTTTGTGTGTGTGCGCGTATATTTATATCAAAATATAAAAAAAACAAAACTATGGAAAAAAAATCCTTTAAAATGTTTAAAATACATCTTTAATCTTTAAAATAAACTTTCTATAGCCTTTTGAACATTTTTATCCAACATAGCTTCCTAAAAACTATAACAAAAACATCCGGAATCAACGTAAATATAAAAAGAAGATAAAATACTTAAGAATAACCCTCACGCTGACCTGGAGGCGCCAACAGGGAGACTAAGAAC
>NC_091573.1:27250140-27252640 GCF_042767895.1 Penaeus vannamei
CTGTCTGTGTTCGTGTATCTTTCTCTCTCTCTCTCTCTACTCTTACTCTCTCTCTCTCTCTCTCTCTCTCTCTCTCTCTCTCTCTCTCTCTCTCTCTCTCTCTCTCTCTCTCTCTCTCTCTCTCTCGCTCTCTCTCTCTCGTTCGTTCGGTCGTTCGCTCTCTGTTCCTCTTTCTATATCTATCTATCTATCTAACGATCTATCTGTCTGTCTATCTCCTTCTCTCTTTTTCTTTCTTTCTCTCTCTTTCTCTCTCTCTCACCTCGATTTTCTTTCACTCTGTTCCTTTTATTCGATGTCTCTTAAACACTCTTCTCTTTTTCCAGTCTCCTCCACCTACCTGTCCTTTCTCCCTCTTTCTTTCTCTTCTCTCCCTCTTTCTTCTTTCCTCTTTCGATTTTTCATTTTATTATATTTCTCTTTCCTTTACCTTCCTCCTCATCCTTCACCCTCCCTCCTCCACCAAACGCCTTTTCTCTTCTCTTCTCTTCTCTTTTCTCTCTCTCTCTCTCTCTCTCTCTCTCTCTCTCTCTCTCTCTCTCTCTCTCTCTCACTCTCTCACTCTCTCTCTCTCTCTCTCTCTCCTCTCTCTCTCTCTCTCTCTCTCTCTCTCTCTCTCTCTCTCTCTCTCTCTCTCTCTCTCTCTCTCTCTCTCCCTCGCTCCCTCGCTCCCTCCCTCCCTCCCTCCCTCCCTCTCTCTCTCTGTTTTTCTTTCTCTCTCTCTCTCTCTCCTTTCTTTCTTCTCTTCTTACCTTTTATTTCACTGTAAAGAAAGAGGAAAGTTCAAAGAAAAGATTCTCTTAACTTTCCTCGCTTTTTCTATCTTTCATCAACATAGATAGATAGATAATAGATAGATAGAGGAGGGGGGGAGACAGACAGACGAAAAGACAAGCAGGCAGATAGACAGACACAAGCACAGATAGACAGAAGACAGAGGCAGAGAAAGAAAAAGACAGACAGACAGACAAAGAAAGAAAGAAAGAGAGAGATATAGAAAGATAAAGAAATCGACAAAGAGCGAGAAAGAGAGAGAGAGAAGAAGAAAACATATATAAGAAAGAAAAAAAATATTCGGACAATATATATTGGAGGCGGAAGTGGGGAAGGTTGTAAATAGCGCCACATCTATCCTATGTAAAATATATGTATATTCTAATTAATTGTTCAATAATTCAAGTGTATATATAAGTGTCTGTGAAATTCAATGTCCATTCATGTACATCCCATGTGTGTACAAATGTATCAAAATTGCAAAAAAGAATAAAAGAAAAAAAGTGCGAATTAGAAACAGCGCAATAGGAAAAATCGATATGTAAAAGTGCAATGAAATGCGAATTGGCAAAACAGATATAGAAAGATAAAGAAAGAGATAAAGAGCGAGAGAGTGAGAGAGAGAAGAAAAGATATATAGAGAGAAAGAAAGAAAAAATATTCGGACAATATATATTGGAGGCGGAAGTGGGGAAGGTTGGAGAGGGAGGGGAGGGGGGGAGGCTGGCTTTGGGGTTGGGGGGGGTCTTAGTAATCCTTATTAATCCTTCTTTATCCGCAAAGTTTTCAGGTAATAAAGTCTCTTTATAAGCCTTTTTTCCCTTTTTTTCTTTCTATTTCCCATGAAGCCCTTTCCTTGGCGATTTCTGTGACTGGGAAATAATTCCTTTTTTTCTTCTTCTTCTTCTTCATCATCTTGTTCTTGTTCTTGTTCTTGTTCTTGTTCTTGTTCTTGTTCTTGTTCTTGTTCTTGTTCTTGTTCTTTCTTTTTCTTTTCTTCTTTCTTTCTTTTCTTTTCTTTCATCTTCTTTCTTTCTTTTCTTTTCTTTTCTTTTCTTTCTTTCTGTTCTTGTTCTTTGTTCTTGTTCTTGTTCTTTGTTCTTGTTTTCTTTTTCTTTTTCTTTTCTTTTTCTTTTTCTTTTTCTTAGCTTTTTTCTTGTTTTCTTTTTCTTTTTCTTTTCTTTTTCTTTTCTTTTCTCTTTCTTTTTCTTTTTTCTTTCTTTCTTTTTCTTTTGTTTTCTTTTCTTTTCTTTTCTTTCTTTCTTTCTTTTCTTTTCTTTTCTTTTCTTTTCTTTTCTTTTCTTTTCTTTCTTTTCTTTTCTATTTTTTCTTTCTTTCTTTCTTTTCTTTTCTTTTCTTTTCTTTTATTTTTATTTTACTTTTTCTTTTCTTTCTTTTCTTTTTTTCTTTTCTTTTTCTTTTTCTTTCTTCTTTCTTTTTCTTCTTCTTCTTCTTCTTTTTCTTTTTTTTTCTTCTTCTTTTCACATGAGGATATATATTTGATGATTTCTGTGATAAGATAAAAATCCTGTCTCTCTTTCTCTCTTCTCTCCTCTCTTTCTATCTCAAACAGCATTCTCTCTTATCAAAAAAAAAATGCATTTTCCCCCCTTCTTTCGCAAATTAAACTTTCTTTTTTTTTGCATTTTTTCACCTCTCTCGGTCATAAACTGTTTTCTTTTTCTTCTCCTTCTTCTTCCCTCTTTCAGTCACAAACTACATTTTC
>NC_091573.1:27275140-27277640 GCF_042767895.1 Penaeus vannamei
CGATTAATTCATTTTTCATTTTACTTTATCTTTTTAGAAACATATGAAAATAATCTCTCTCAATACCCTCCCTCCCCCTCCCCCTCCCTCTCCCCCACCTCCCCCTCCCCCCGCAAACTGATAATAACAAAATAAAAATAAGTTTTGATTACCACGTTAATTGCCGAGAACAGATTAAAACTATCTGTTACTAAAAGTGATCGAACAACAGGTATGCGCTTCCTCTGTTGCAGGTATGTTGCAACGAGCTCTTCTTGCAACGGAAATCTGTGCTTTACTTGCTGGTGGAGGATGTCAGATTAATATATTTCATCGTGGTGGGCGGGTGGGTGTACGTGTGTATCGATTTATCTCTTTATCTGTCTGTTTAACGGTCTACTTATGAATGTATGTATGTATGTATGTATGTATGGGTTCTTCTTCATCTCAGATATTCCCTTATCTTTTTTTTTATCTCTCTCTTTCTTTCTCTTTCTCTATCTTTCTCATTATATTTATCTACTCGTCTTTCTCTCTCTCTCTCTCTCTCTCTCTCTCTCTCTCTCTCTCTCTCTCTCTCTCTCTCTCTCTCTCTCTCTCTCTCTCTCTCTCTCTCTGTCTCTTTCATTTTTCTTTGCTTTGTATATGGATGGATGCCTCTTTTTGTGTGAATTCATAAAACAAACACACACACAATTATACAAACACGTACACACATAAACACACACTTTCCCACCTCACTTTGGAGCATTCAAATGCATACACAAACATACATAAACACACACGCAGCCACACACACACACACTCACACAAACACACACAAACACACACACACAAACACACACACACACACATACACTCATACAAGTATATTGTACACATGGATACATACATGCCAACAAACACAACCACCCACATTCCCATGCAGACTCACTTTCTCTCGGTTTACAAATATTCAAGTAAAAGTTAACAAAAGAGTAAATACAATTATAATAGTTTCTCCTGTCAGTTACAGCTCTGACCTGACTATTCCATTGCAGTGGACAGGTTGTAAATATGAAAAAAACTATGTAGATGAGTGTGTTTGTGATGTGTGTGTGATTGAATTAATAAGTAAATGAATATATAAATATATAAATGCACACATACACAAGCACACACACACACACACATACACAAGCACACCCACACACCCACACATGTATGAATAAATAGATAGATAGATAGATGTGTGTATGAGAGTCTGTGTGCGTGTATGTATGTTTGTGTGTATTTGTTTATGTATGCATGCATGAATGTATGTATGTATGTATGTATGCATCGATACAGGCATATATGTATGTAGGTATATATGTATATATGTATGCATTAATGCTATGCATTTTTCATTAAAAAAAAATTATACACCTACAAAATCATCAGGCCATATAAGGTAGTCATTTCAGATATTTCCAAAACATCATTTAACAAGCATAACCCTTCAGAACATAGGCCTATACATATTTAATACAAATGCACGTATATTTTTTTCCACAACCGGATAATTCACTTTTCAAAAACTTTCGACACACTTCTCCACCATGAAGTAAAAGTTTAATTGACTCACTCATACCATTACGGTAAAAAGAAAAAAAAAATTGAAACACCACGAAAGTTTTTTTTCATAACTCCTGTGCATTGGAAATTCACCGAGGAAATGATTCGATGATTCATATTGGCTAATCCGATTTCTCATTAAATATGGAGGCGGGATTGCGCAATTGCATATAAAGTGCGTGTGTGTGTTGTTTCTGTGACGGAATGTAATCGTTTCACAAACTAATTCGTTGAAATATGTTAGTGTACGAGCTATGCATCCATGCGTTAAATACATGCATATATGTATATATATGCCATATTGCATTATTATTACATACAGAAAATACAACCACCTGCATGCATACATACCTATACATACATCCCAGCCACATACATACATACCCTTGAATACATACATACATACATACATACATATATACCATGTCACATATACATACGCATACATACAAACATGCCTAATGAATATCTCCATTACATACACCTTTACACACACACACACACACACACACACAGCACACACACACACACACACGTAACACACACACACACACACATTTTATTTACATATATATATATATATACTTGTATATATATATATAAACAAATATATAAATATATATACATACATACATAAATAGATATCTACGTACATACATACATAAATACACATACATACATCCATTCATACATAGATACATGGACACACGTAAACGCACACAAACAAACACATATATATAAACATATATAAACACATATATACATATATATAAACAAATATAAACACATATATACATATATATAAACATATATAAACACATATATACATATATATAAACATATATAAACACATATATACATATATATAAACATATATAAACACATATATACATATATATAAACATATATAAACACATATATACAT
>NC_091573.1:27282640-27287640 GCF_042767895.1 Penaeus vannamei
GTGGGGCTGGGAGGTTGGTGGGTGGGTGGGGGAGGGGGGAGTAGGTAAAAGAGGTAAATATATGAATAAGCAAGTAAATGAATGGATGGTAATAATGATGGTGGTGGTGATGATGATGATGATAATGATGATGATGATGATGATGATGATGATAATGATAATGATAATGATAATAATAATAGTAATAATAATAATAATAGTGATAATAATAATATCAATAATAATAATAATAATGATAATAATAATAAGACCCCCTCCCAGATCCTCTCAGAAACACAGCATCTTGGAAGAAAACGAAGATTAAACAAGATATCCCACAAGGCTCTGGTCTCCCTCGTCAGCCTCCAAGTCGGATTAACATAAAGACGCAAATGAAACATGTCAGCCTCATGTTGAGCTATGATGCACATGCCACATGCTCGAGATGTGGCATTAGCATGAGGGAGAGTGATTTAAGGGCTGAGATAAGGAGAGTCAGTTTAAGGAGAGTGAGGGAGATGTTGATGGAAGAGGTATGGGATTTTGTGTTACGGTGGAGGTATTTTAAGGAGAGTAAGTGTAAGGTGATTTTAAGGAGAGTCAGAGTAAGGTCAGTTTAAGGAGAGTTAGAAGGGTTATTTTAGGGAGAGTACGGAAGGTCATTTTAATTAAGAAGAATAAAGAAGGTCGTTTTAGGTAGAGCAAGGAAGGTGATTTTATGAAGAATAAGCAAGGTCATTTTAGGAAGAGCAAAGAAGGTCATTTTAAGGAGAGTCAAGGAATTTGTGTTACGGGAGAGGCAGTTTAAGGAGAGTAAGGGAAGTTATTTTAAGGAGAGTATGGAAGGAGAAATTTAAGAAGAGTCAAGGAATTCGCACCATGAACATAATTCAAGAAGAAAAATCAATTCAAAAACAGTAAAGAAGAACAAACAAGAACAATAATTCAAGACCAGTCATTAAGACCCAATAAAATACAATCCAGCCATTAAGTTTAAGGAGAGTAAGTTGAGGTGACTTTAAGGAGAGTACAGAAGGTCATTTTAAGAAGAATAAGGAAAAGGTCATTTTTAGGAGAGTTAGAAGGGTTAATTTAGGGAGAGTAAGGAAGAACCGTATTCATGTGGACAAATGTGGAAAGGTATGAATGAGAACGAATATCTTCACAATACAAGAGATGCATTTGACCGATTTCGAGAAATGATCTTCGTCAGAAATACATGATGTATTTCTGACGAAGATATAATCGAAACCGGTCAAATACATCTCTTGTATTGTGAAGATATTCGTTCTCATTCATACCTTTCCACAAGAGTAAGGAAGGTCATTTTAAGGAAAGTAAGGAAGGTCATTTTAAGGAAAGTAAGGAAGGTCATTTTAAGAAGAGTCAAGGAATTTGTATTACGGGAGAGGTAGTTTAAGGAGAGTAAGGGAAGTCATTTTAAGGAAAGTAACGAAGGAGAAATTTAAGGAGAGTCAAAGAACTCGCACCATGAACATAACTCAAGAAGAATAAAAAAAATTCAAAGACAGTAAATAAGAACAAACAAGAACAAGAACAAAAACTCAAGACCAGTCTTTAAGACCCAATAAAATCCAGCCATTAAATTTCCGAGTATTATTGCAAGGACAATGAACGACAACGATGCAAAGTCTGGAGAAAACTTAAGGAAAGCCTCTCAAAACAACACGAGGAAAAAGGACTAATTGCAACTCACGGTATTTTGCGTGAGGTTCCTGTTAGTATTTATTTTGGAATATTTTTGATGTTAAATATCATCGTTGTGTACGTTGGTGGGCGGTGGGATTTGTGTGTAGATTCATGTGTGCGTTTTTATATACGTATTTATGTGCATGTATAAGGATATACATATATCTGTATGTGTGCAAGTGTGGTTGTGTGTATGTGTGTGTATCTGGGTTTGGATTTGTTTGTGTATGTGTGGGTGTTTGTGTGTAAGTGTTTGTGTGCATGTGTGTGTGGGCTTGTGATTGTTTGTGTGTGTGGGTTTGGGTTTGTTTGTTTTTGTGGGTTTGTTTGTGTGTGGGTGTTTGTGGGTTTGTGTGCGTGTGTGTGTGTGTGTGTGTGTGTGTGTCTGTGTTTGTGTGTAAGTGTTGTATGTGTGTGTGTGTGTGCACATGGATAAATCTGTAGATATGCATATATTCAACAAACGCAATAACAATTTTTACAAAGAATCCAAAACATTTTTTGTTTACCATTTCTACCATTTATCAAAGTATTCGCAACGAAATAAAACCTAGAAAAAAAATCAAATCCAAAACTATATATTGACCTTAAAAATCTTTTTCGAATCAGATTTTATATAGATAAAGATTATATATTTATCCTTTACCTCTTATCTTTTATTTCCTAATTCATCATTTACACTTTTTTAATTATTCCCATATTTATCATTTATGCTTTCACCTTTGTTTATTCCCAAATTTCAGACTTCCCGGTATGATGCCAACGGCGAGAAGAGAAGACAGAGGTGGAGAGAAAGAAGAGAAGGAGGAAGAGAGAAGAGAGAAGAGGAAGAAAGAAAGAAGAGAAGAAGGGGGGGAAAGGAGAGAAGAGGAGGAAACGGAGGAAAGAAGAGAGAGAAAATGGAAAGCAAAGAAGAAGAAAATAAAAGAGAGAAGAAGGAGGAAAGAAAAGAGAGAAGATGGAAAGATAAGAAAAAATAGAGAAGGAGGAGAGAAAGGAAACAAGAAAAAAAATAGATGAGGAGAGAACGGAAAAAAAGGAGACAAGAAAAAGAGAGAGAAGGAAAGAAGAAAGGGTATAAGAAAAAAAGAGACAAGAAAAGAAAGGAGATGAAAGAAAAAGTAGAAATGGAGGAGGAGAGAAAGACGTATTTATTAATAGGTCTGGATGACACAGCTGTCGCGGGCGAGGCCTCGGGAGAATCCAGGAGGAATTAGCCAGATTGGGAGATTAGGGGAGGAAGGACGAGGGAAAGGAGGAAGGAGGAAGGGGAAGAGAGAGGGAGGAGTGAGGAGGAAGGAAGAGAGAGGAAGGAGGAAGGAAGAGGGAGGGAGGAGGAAGGAGGAAGGGAGAGGGAGAAGGAAGGGGAAAAGGGAGGAAGGACGAGGGAAAGGAGGAAGGAGGAAGGGGAAGAGAGAGGGAGGAGGAAGGAGGGAGGGAGTGAGGAAGGAGAGAGAGAGGAAGGGAGGAAGGAGAGAGAGGGAGGGAAGAGAGGAGGGAGGGAGGAAGAAGAAGGAGAGAGGAGGAAGGACGATTGAGCAGAAGGAGGAGGAAGGAGGAAGGGGAAGAGAGAGGGAGGAGGAAGGAGGGAGGGAGGAGGAAGGAAGAAAGAGGAGGAAGGAGGAAGGGAGGGAGGGGAGGAGGAAGGAAGAGAGAGAGGAAGGAGGAAGGAAGAGGGGAAAGAGGGAGAGGGAGGAGGGGAAGGGGGAGAAGAGGGAGGAAGGAGGGAGGAAGACGAGAGAAAGGAGGAAGGAAGAAGGAGGGAGAGGGAGGAAGGAGGAAGGAAGAGGGGGGAAGGAGGAAGGGGAAGTGAGAGAGGGAGGGAGGAAGGAGGGAGAGGGAGGAGGAAGGAAGAAAAGAGGAAGGAGGAAGGGGAGGGAGGGGGGAGGAAGGAAGAGAGAGGAAGGAGGAAGGAAGAGGGGAAGAGACGGAGGTAGGAGGAAGGGGAAGAGGGAAGAAGGAGGAAGGAGGGAGGAAGAGAGAGGAAGGAGGAAGGAAGAAGGAGGGAGAGGGAGGAAGGAGGAAGGAAAGAGAGGGAGGAAGGAGGAAGGGGAAGAGAGAGGAGGGAGGAGGAAGGAGGAAGGGAGAGGGAGAAAGGGGGAAGGGGAAAAGGGAGGAAGGAGGAAGATGAAGGAGGAGGAAGAAGAAGAGTTAGAGGGAGATGGGTGTGTATATAAACGCACATAGACATCATGGAAAAGTGTGTGTGTGTGTGTGTGTGTGTGTGTGTGTGTGTATGTTTATGAGACACATACACATGCACACACTGACACAAATACTGTGTGGTGGCGTGGTAGCGCTTACTGACATGCTTTTTTATCCCGCGCACTACCAGTGGCTGGTAACCCCGGCCATTCCTCGCACACAGGCGGTAGTTTAGAAGCACAATAAACAGACAAGCCACAATTTGACTGATGTCCCAAGAGCCTGTCACAGCAAACCCTTTTTTTTAATGATTATTATTAGACACATACACGCATGCGCAAATATATATACACATGTTCATAGGTACATCCGTGTACTCATGCATTTGCAGACAAGATCAAACATGCACACATGCGTATACACACATATTCATACTGAAACAGACATAGAAATGAGAGAGAGAGAGAGAGAGAGAGAGAGAGAGAGAGAGAGAGAGAGAGAGAGAGAGACAGACAGACAGACAGACAGAGTCAGAGACTGAGAGAAAAAAAGAAAGAGAGAGAGAGAGAGAGCCAGCCAGCCAGCCAGCCAGACAGACAGACAGACAGAAAAGGAGAGGGAACCAAAAAGACGGACAAAAACAAAGAGAAAAATAATTGACGAGACAACTTAACAGCAAACTTTCCCACAAGTGAATAGCGACCAGAGACAAATAAATGAAAATGGCAAACTCAAAACCTCAGAGAATTATCACAAAACATAAACCTACATAACATAATCTAAAATTAAGGATGAATTAGATAAATTACGATTCGTAAATAAAGGCCGTCTCCATTCCTATAGTGGCTGAACAGGAACGGTAATGCAATTAGGCTAAAATACAGTGCATTATATAACCATTATGATCCTTATTACTGTTCGAGTCTTAGTTATGGGTGTTGCTAATTGCAAGGAATAATAACAGGATTAATTGCAAATTGTGTTTCTTGGAATATCAATGTCGTCAATTGTTGCAAGAAATGGCAGCATCCAGTATGTTGCATGTATATTATTTCCGGGTATTAATTGAAGTCATCATCAATATTGCAGTTAGTTTCACGCTCATTAGCAACACCATTAATCTCTTCATGATAATCGCCTTTGGTTTTGTTATCAACATGAACACG
>NC_091573.1:27297640-27307640 GCF_042767895.1 Penaeus vannamei
GAGAAAGTGGAGGCGGAAGGGGATGGGCTGATGAAGGTGGAGGAAGTGGAAGAGCTGGAAGACTATGGTAGGTGGAGGAGGAGGAGGAAAATGGAGGAAGTGGTGTAGGTGGAGGTGGGGGAAGTGGAAGAGCTGGAAGACTACGGAAAGTGGAGGTGTATGAGCTGGAACATGTGTAGTGAGTGAAGGGGATGGAAGTGGAAGAGCTGGAGAACCAGAGGTGGAGGTGATAAAGATGGTGGAAGTGGGGGTGGAAGAGTTAGAAGACTAGATAAGATAGAGGAAGTGGAGAAGGTGGAGATGGAAGGGGAAGAACTAGAAGTGGCAGTGAAGCTGGGATTGAAAATGAAAGTGGAAGAGCTAGAAGCTTAGAGAAGATGGAGGAGGCGGAGGTTGAAGTGGAGGTGGAAATGGTGATAGAAGTGAAAGAGCCGGAAGACTAGAGAAGGTGGAGGAAGTGGAAAGGTGACAGTAGAAGTGGAAGAGCTGGAGGACTAGAGGGTGGATGAAAAGGGGATGGAGGTGGAAGTAAAAAAAACAAAAGACTGTCAGAGATGGACTTTGAAGAGCTAAAGATGAAGATGTAAAATCTTGAGATGAATATGGAGGTGAAACACATTGAAAGGCTGTCAGAGGTGGAGTTGGAAGAGGTGGAGGACTAGAGGAGGTGGAAGGAGAGGTAGATGAAGACAAGGACTTTATAACGAAAAAATGGCAGTTTACGTATACATCATGTCTGTTTTTGAAGGTGAGCACATCGGCCAGTGAGAACTTTGCGAGGTCAGACCAAAAGAATATTTATACATAGCGACATGCATATACACAATAATAAATGCATTTTGTCTATCTGTCTGATGTATATACATTGAACTATCTATCTATCCGATGAATATACATGTCTTAACTGATAGATACGCATTTATCATCATCTATATATTTACACATTTTTTAAATTATTATTCTTTTGCTTTTCCCTTTTTCTCTTTTAATTCACATACATGAAAACGATCATATTTTCCTAGAAACATTGTCATTGTTTTGCATAAGTACGAAGAGATAGATAGATAGATAGATAGATAGATAGATAGAGAGAGAGAGAGAGACAGAGAGGGGGGGGGAGAGAGAGAGAGGAGGGATGGAGAGAATGAGAGTAAGAGTGAGATTATAAAGGAGAGAGAGAGGATGGGGAAGATTGGGAGTGAGAGTGAGAGTGAAAGAGATGGAGAGAGAGACGGGGGGGAGAGACAGATATACAGTCGATTATTCTTCAATGTAGATTTATTAATTACTCTCTCTCTCTCTACCAATCTATCTATCTATCAATCTATCTGTCTATCTATCTATCTGTCTATTTTTCTATCTATCTATCTATTTATTTGTCTGTCTATCTATCTATATTTATATGTCTATCAATCAATCTATCTATATGTCTACTATCTATCTATCAACTATCTACCTATCTATTTATCTATCTATCTGTCTGTCTTTCTGTCCTTCTCTCTCTCTATCTATCTATCTATCTTCCTATCTATCTATCTGTGTGTGTGTATATATATATATATATATATATATATATATATATATATATATATATATATATATATATATATATATATATATATATATATATATATATATATATCAAACCATCTATCTATCTATCTTTCTTTCTTTCTATCCATTCATCTATTTATGTCTATATATCTATCTATCTTATTTTCTTTCTTTCAAACTATTCGTCTATCTATGTCTATATATCTATCTATAAGTCAGACTATCTATCTACTATCTATCTATCTATCTATCTACATCTATCTTTCTATCTCACTGCTTATGATATAAAAGCATCTTAATTATTAACATGAGAAATGTATAAGGAGGAGGAAGAGGAGGAGGAGGAGGAGGAGGAGGAGGAGGAGGAGGAGGAGAAGGAGGAGGTGGAGGTGAAGGAAGAGGAGGAATAGAAGGAGGAGGTGAAGGAGAAGGTGGAGAAAGAGAATGTGAAGGAGGAAGAGGAGAAGGAGAAGGAAGAAGGAAGATTAGGTAGTTCAGAAGGACAGGAGGATAAGAGAAGAAAGAGGAGGAGGAGGAAGAGGAGGTGAAGGAGGAAAAGGCGAAGAAAGAAGGAAGATTAGATATTTCAGAAGGACAGGAGGATAAGAGAAAGAAGAGGAGGAGGAGGAGGAAGAGGAGGTGAAGGAGAAGTTGAAAAAAAAAGGAAGATTAGCTATTTCAGAAGGACAGGAGGATCAGAGAAAGAAGAAGAGGAGCAGGAGGGTAAATAAAAGGAAGAAGAGAAGGAAGGAAGAAGATTACGTAACTGGAGCACCTGGGTTACAAAATCAATTATGGAACCTGACCTTTTCCGGGTCGTCAGTCCAGCTAACACGTTCCTGAGTGGCCTTTTATGACCTGTGGTGGCGCTGACCCTTCCGTCTGTGGTAGCTCTGCTCTCGCTCTCTCCTCTGTCTGTTCGCCTGTCCGTCTGTCTCTTCCTCTTCTTCCTTCTCTCTTTCTCTGTCTATCTGTCTGTCTGTCTGTCTGTCTGTCTATCTATCTATCTATCTCTCTACTTATATATCTATCTTTTCTCTCTCTCTCTCTCTCTCTCTCTCTCTCTCTCTCTCTCTCTCTCTCTCTCTCTCTCTCTCTCTCTCTACTCTCTCTCTCTCTCTCTCTCCCTCATCTATCTATCATTCATTTCCTTCTCTCTCTATCTATCTATCTCTCTCTCTCTCTACTTATATATCTATCTTATTTCTTACTCTCTTTTGCTCCCTCTCTCTCTCTCTCGCTCTTGCTCTCTGTCTGTCTGTCTGTCTGTCTGTCTGTCTGTCTGTCTGTCTCTCTCTCTCTCTCTCTCTCTCTCTCTCTCTCTCTCTCTCTCTCTCTCTCTCTCTCTCTCTCTCTCTCTCTCTCTCTCTCTCTCTCTCTCTCTCCCCATCTATCTATCATTATTTCCTTCTCTTTCTCTCTCTATCTATCTATCGATCTTTCTATCTCAATCTCACCCACTTTTTTCTCTCTCTATTTTATCCAGACCTAAGGCTGTTATTTCAAAAGGAAGCACAATTTGACGTACTCAAACAAGGTATTAAAATAAAAATAAAAGATTGATAACCTCAGTCCACCTGATGAGTCACCTTAAAAACAATTGATAAACACGTAACTGATACAAAAGAAGAAAAAAAAAACAATAATTTTATCAAAATCCCAATAAGAAAGAAATTCGTTGCTGAGTCATGTTGAACTTTTAGAGAAAACTTTTAATCCAGCTCTCTCTCAAATGTCACTTGGAGAGAACGTCTTGAAAAAGCAAATTATGTTGCGATCTGTCTATCTAAATACATCTATCTATCTATCTACTGTCTATCTATCTACGACAAAGAATTATCCTGTGGGTTAAAATGAAAGAAAAAAACATAATTATTAAATAAACATTATATAAAATAAATAAATAAATAACCTCGCTACTGCTAGAGGTAAACTATTAATTTCGCTATCGAAAGCATTATTAGACACTAAATTAGATACTTTCTCAAGATTCATTAGGAAAGAAATATCATTTTTTAACGTCATGTTGATAACATCTCTCTCCCATTCTGCCTCTTGTCGATCAGCTGCGGAACTTTTGGAGAAAACTTTTTACCCTGCACTCGCGCCCGTCACTTGGGGAGTGCGTTGAAAATCACATTCTGTTACGACAGGAGAGGGAAGAGAGAGAGAGAGAGAGAAAGCGGGAGAGAGAGGGGGGGGTAGAGAGAGAGAGAGAGAGAGAGAGAGAGAGAGAGAGAGAGAGAGAGAGAGAGAGAGAGAGAGAGAAGGCGGGAGAGAGAGGGGGGGAGAGAGAGAGAGAGAGAGAGAGAGAGAGAGAGAGAGAGAGCGGGAGAGAGAGAGAGAGAGTCGCACACACACATACTGTATATATAGATACATGTATATCTATGTTTATAAGCAGATGAATAGATAATATAGATAGATATTCTTATATGAATATATGAATATGACTAAATCTACATATCTATCTATCTATAAATGTGTGTGTGTGATTCTATATTCAAATCTTATTTTTGTAGAGATATCCTTGGATTCTGACCGTTCTCTGTATTCACAGGAATGTTTATAGAGGTGTATAAACCTCTGACCATTTATCTTAGAATTCTGCAAGCATTATAGATAGAACATCCATAGAAAACAGAATTTTAAAAAATCACTCCAGTAATTTCTTCCGTTCACGCACTTCACGGTCATGTTCATATGTTCACTTCACTTTTTTATATCAATCCTTTCTCCCTTTCAAAGTCACTTCTGAGCAATATTAATTTCTACACGCTCTATGATGTAGAGATCACTTTCTGCAAAGTTCAGCCAATCTTTAGAGAAAACTTCATATATTTCACCAACATTAATATGCTTCATCCACACATACACTCACAATAAACAAAAGTGGTTTCACATTCTTATGCCATTTCGTAATACGTCAAGTCCACATTATAGTATAAATGACCGTAAGATACGTTAAACTTCATTAACAAAGGATAAACTAAATATTCATCTCTGGAGGAGTCAGTTTATCATGCTGCCATTGACCCTATGACCTCTTATGACCTCTTTCAAGCGCCACCTGTTCAGTTCTCTACAGCTTCGTTATCTTCCTAGCGCACTTTTCACTTACGCACACTCGTAAACAATCAATCAATATATACATATGTGCGTATGTGTGTGTGTGTATGTTTGTGTGTGTAGATATGTATGTATGTATATATATATATATATATATATATATATATATATATATATATATATATATATATATATATATATATATATATATATATATATATCTGTATATTTTCATATACTTACATAATTGTATTTATAGATAGATAGATGGATAGACATACATATTTATATATATATATATATATATATATATATATATATATATATATATATATATATATATATATACATATATATATATATATTTATATATATATATATACATAAATATATATACTTACATATTTGTATTTATAGAGAGTTGATGGATAGACATATAGACATACAAGTTTATGAATATATAGATATGACTGTATAGATAGATAATATATATATATATATAGATAGATAGATAGATAGATAGATAGATGATAGATAGATAGATAGATAGATAGATAGATAGATAGATAGATAGATAGATAGATAGATAGATAGATAGATAGATAGATAGATAGATAGATAGATAGATAAATAGATAGATAGATAGATAGATAGATAGATAGATAGATAGATAAATATAGATATAAATAGAGATAGATACATAGATAAAGATATATATATATATATATATATATATATATATATATATATATATATATATATATATATATATATATATATATATATATATATATATATATATATACATACACACACACACACACACACACACATTTATATATACATAAAATATATACACAGTCTCTTCTGACCTTTCCCAATCTCTCTTTCAGTTTTATTCACCATATATTATTCAGCGGTTTCAACAAAATGTTTAACATATTCAGCAGCAGCCCCCCCCTCCCCCCCCCAAAAAAAAAACAACCTTTGACAAATGAGAAAAATCTCCTGAGAAAATTAGCCTTTTAATTTTTCTACCACTTCTACTTATGCATTTTGTTCTGAAGCATTTCCATTACCATCATTTTTTTGCATATCCTTTATAACACTTATGTTGCATATAACTTTTATGATTACGTGTTGAATAATTCATTTTGTAAATTTGCATACTACTTGTTTTTTTTATATATATAACTCGTCCTTCTTAATAGTCAAATATTTTTATTCATGATATATTTTTTATAACGTTTTTGTAACATTACTTTGATAAGATATTCCTTTTGATAAGCTTATGTCATAAGTTATTCCTTATAACATTTTATGGTGTTCCTTATTATATTTTTTCTCTTCTTTTTGATACTATAAACTTAATATCTGATATCATAATCTTAATATCTAATATTATAATCTTTATATTTATTATAATAATCTTTATATTTCATATTGCAACCTTTATATCTAATATCATAATCTTTATATTTAATATCGTGATATTTATATTTGATATTACAATCTCTATATTTAATACTATGCTTTCTATTCTAACATTTACATCCTAGCAGATTATGATTGACATGATATTTGCAAACAAATGTTATTGAAGCAATTCATTTCTTTTCAGTAATTTCCCATAAAAAAACATCATAAATCATCTTTCTTTTTCACTTCACTAACTTTTTTCCCATCCATAGAATCTTATCCTTTTGGTAATTAATTATTAATCCAATCCGTTTCATTTCATCTCAGTAGTTTATCTTTGTTTTATCTTCGCTTTCGTTTAATATTTTTAGCTAATTTCGTTACAGATTTATGATATAAAACTATTACACTGGCGTGGATATGAACCGTATTCATGTTGACAAATGTAGAAAAGGTATGAATGAGAAGGAATATTTTCACAATACAAGAGATGTGTTTGTTCAGTTTCGAATATAGCTTCGTCAGAATATACTGGACGAAGATATATTCGAAACTGGTCAAATGCATCTGTTCATTATAATTCATACCATTTATGTAAGGATATATTTGGAGAAATGATCACACACAGGAATGGTATTTCACCACTTAATTTTGTGTTTATCTTTATTTATCTATTTGTTTATCTGTTTATTTATTATTATCATTATCATTATTATCATTGTTAGCATTATTGTTATTACTGTTGTTATTTTATAATTATTATCATTATTACTACTGATTTTTCTATCATTACTACTACTGCTATTATTTTTTTTATTATTATCAATGATAACTTCATTATCATTATACTCATCATCATCATTACTATTTATTTATTACCATTATCATTTCATCAGTTATCATGATAAATATTATTATAATCAACATTATCATTATCATTATCATCATTATCAACAGCATTATCATTATCATTATTAGTATTACATATTATCATTATTGTTATTCTTATTCTTATTCTTATTATTATTATTATTATTATTATTATTATTATCATTATTATTATTATCATTATCATCATCATCATTATTAGTATTACATATTATCATTATTGTTGTTATTATTATAATTATTATTATTATTATTATCATTATTGTTATTATTATTATTATCATTATTATTATTATCATTATCATCATCATCATTATTATTATTATCATTACTATTCTTATTATTATTATTACTATTATTATTATTATTATTATTATTATTACTACTACTATTATTATTATTATTACTATTATTATTATTATTATTATCATTATTATTATTATTATCATAATCATTATTATCATTATTATCTTCATCATTATCCTTGTTATCATTATCATTTTCATCATCATTACTATTATAATTATCATAATTATTATTATTATTCTCATAATCATTAGTATTATTATCATCATTATCACCATTATTATTGTTATTATTATCATTATTATGGCTTTCATTGCTATAATCACTGCTATAATCATTACCATTACCATGATTATTGTTCATGTAATAGTATTAGTTGATTACCAGTTACTAATTACGTTTACCAATTTAATCACGAGAGAAAAAAATAAACAGAAAATAAAGGCAAAACTCACGGAACAACATAGAATAAAACTAAACACTAATATATAAACAAAATTTTAAAATGCGAACACCAAACCTTAGCAATAAACAAGGAATAGACAAATAGAATATAAGAATGCAAACACCAGCTACAGGTAGATAGATAAATAGATAAAGGTAACACCAGCTTTGACTCTTCGATTAAATCCTAACTGAGGTCTTTCTAAAAAGGCAGATTATGGGGGCGTGATAATAAAGATGATGGGGGGGTCATCGGGAAGGTAAAGGGAGGGAGAGAGGGGGAGAGGAGAGGAAGGGTGAGAGGGAGAAGAAGAGTAATAGTGAGGGTGAAGGAGGGAGGTTGGAGAGGGAAAGGAAAAGGGTGAGGGTGAGGGAGAGCGGGAGAGGGAGAGGGAAAGAAAAAGGGTGTGGCTGAGGAAGGGAGAGGGAGAGGGTAAGGGTTAGGGAGGAAGAGGGAGAGGGAGAGAGAGGTTAAGGTAAAGGGTGAGGATGAGGGAGGGAGAGGGAGAGGGAAAAGGTGAGGTTGAAGGAGGGAGGGAGAGGAAGAGGAAAAGGGTGAGGGAGAGGAAGGAAGAGGAAGAGAGAGAGGGAGAGTGAGGGTGAGGGTGAGGGAGGGGAATGGAGAGGGATAGAAAAAGAGTGAGGGTGAGGGAGGGAGAGGGAGGATGAGGATGAGAGAGAGAGGGAAGGTGAGGGAGAGACTAAAATAATGAATATCAGTAATAATTTAGTTTTATTCTACATGTTATAATGGTTATTCTTGCTGTGACAGGCTGTCTGTTTCATTTTGCTTCTAAATTACCCCCTGTGTGCAAGGAATGGCCGGGGGTACCATTAGGATTAGAACGCTGGACGAAAAGAACACAGAGAGAGAGAGGGGGGGAGAGAAAGAGGAGAGAGAGAGGGAGAGAGGGAGAGAGAGGGAGGAAGGGAGGGAGGGAGAGCGAAAGAGAAGGAGAGAGAGAGAGAGAGACAGAGAGATACAGAGAGAGAGAGAGAGAGGGGGGGGGGGGGGAGGGAGGGAGGGAGGGAGGCAGGGAGGGAGGGAGGGAGGGAGGGAGGGAAGGAGAGAGAGAGAGAGAGAGAGAGAGAGAGAGAGAGAGAGGAAGAGAGAGAGAGAGAGAGAGAGAGAGAGAGAGAGAGAGAGAGAGAGAGAGAGAGACAGACAGACAGACAGACAAACAGACAGACAGACGTCTTAGGATAAGGAAAGATTAAGGAAAGCACCTTTGTTGGTTTTCCGATCCGTGAATTCCGTGAAGCTGCATTTAACTGTGCGCAGAAAGGCTGGGAAACCCTCAGACTATAAACAACAAATCCATAATGACAACAAAACACCCAGCTACATAGTATTAGTGGAAGTTTCTGTAAAATCACAGTACCATACCCTAGGATTCCTTCAGTCAAACGGTGGAGCAATGAGAGACGTGTAGAAGATTCATGAATGAACAAAATATGAACAGAACAGCGAACGGAGGAACATGAGTGGCACAAAATTATACTCATATTCCTACTGTTTATAAGTATACACGCGCATACACTGAATAAAGACATACCTATGAATTAGTACATCACATACGAACAAGACAGATAACATATATGGAATAACCACAAGGCGATGGCACAAAATTCACGATAAAAAGTATAGACCCGATACACAATACACAGAACGAAAGAGATTCAATATTTTTGAAAGAGAAGTCAATCGGCATTTGTGATTCAGATTATCATAATGTTTAATAAGTAGCCTTTTTTGCTTTGACAGGAGACACGTTTAAAAATACTGACCACTGATATTAAAGGGAGGGTGAGAGAGAGTGAGTGGGAGAAGAGGAGAGAGGGGGGAAGGGAGGTAGAAAGAGAGAGAGAGAGAGAGAGAGAGAGAGAGAGAGAGAGAGAGAGAGAGAGAGAGAGAGAGAGAGAGAGAGAGAGAGAGAGAGAGAGAGAGACAGAGAGACAGACAGACAGACAGACAGACAGAGACAGAGACAGAGAAAGAGAGAGAGAGAGAGAGAAGGGAGTGAAGAGAGAGAAGAGAGAGAAAGAGAGTGGAGAGAGAGAAAAAAAAGTAGAGAAAAGAGAGAGTGGGGAGAGAAAGAGAGAGAAAGAGAGAGAGAGAGAGAGAGTGAATGAAAGAGCGAAAAAGAGAAAGAGCGAAAGAGAGAGAGGGCGAGAAAGAGAATGAAAGAGAAAAGTGTGAGAATGAGATAAATATAAACAGATAAATGCACTAAAAGACAAAGAGAGTGAGCAAGGTAACATTCCTGAAAAAAAAAATAAAAGGCCTACATTTACATGATAAAAAAAAGTTATTATGTAG
>NC_091573.1:27327640-27330140 GCF_042767895.1 Penaeus vannamei
AGACAGAAAGTGGAATGCGAATTATTGATTCGAATTTTCATAAAACTATTGTAACAAAATGGTATTGATGATGATGATGATATTGACGATGATAATGATGATGATAGTGGTGGTGATGATGATGATGATGATAGTGGTGGTGATGATAATGATGATGGTGATGATATTGATGGGGGTGATAATGATGAGGATGATAATAATGACGATTATGATGATGATGATAATGGTGATGATGTCACTGATGAAGATGATGATGGTGATATTGATGATGATGGTGATGTCGATGATGATGAGGAGAAGGATGTCACTGATGATGATGATAATGGTGGTGGTGATGATATTGATGATAATGATGATGGTGATAATGATGATGACGATGATAATGATGATGGTGGTGATGATGATATTGATGATGATGTCACTGTTGATGATGATAATGGTGATGATGATGGTGGTGATGGTGATGATATTAATGATGATGATGATGAATAATGAGGATGATGGCATCTAAGTTAGGCTAAGACTCACCTCTGTTAATTAACCAACGAACAAACTAATTCACTAACGGTAAATAGGCAACCTACATTCACTTTAATAGGCCTAATGTATGTAATAAGCCCTTGTTTGGAAAGTTTCCGTAAAACTGTACTTGGAAACTGACCTTAAGCATCGTTGAATGAATTGAGTATGCGTGTGGTGGGGGGAGGGGGGGGAGGGGGGAGGGGGGAGGGGGGTGTTGAGTGTGTGTATGTGTGATGGTGGATGGTAGTAGGGAGGGAGCGTGTGTGGTATGTGTGTGTGTGTGGGGGGGGGGGGTTGAGTGGGTATGTGTTTGTGTGTGGGTAGGTGTTGAGTGCGTGTTTGTGTGTGTGTGTTAGGGTGTGTGCGTGTGCCTGTGTTTGTGTGTGTGTTTTGCGTGTGTGTGTGTAGGCGTGTGTGTGTGTTCGTGGATGTGTACGTTAAGTGAGTGTGTTCAAATGAAGTGAAAAAATGCTTTTAACTAGAGATAGACAGGGAATGTTGGGGAAAAGTGTTAGAGACAATGGGAAAGTGGAAAAAAAATGTAAGTTTAATGTAATATCTGTGTTTGCGAGCAAGCGAGCGCGTGTGTAAATAAATAAATAGACAGATAAATAGAAAAGAGATACAAAGATTCACTTAAAACAGATAGATAAAGATTTAGATACAGATAAGTAACCCACTGAGCATACCCAACATATCCACAAACAGACTCCCAAAACCCCCCAACACCAACATACCACAACCACCAGCAAAATAAAATCCAACAAACAAACCAAACATTTAAAAAAAAGAAAAAGAAAAAAACAAAAACAACAACAACATGCCTAAGAAACCTGCAACCAAACATAAAAATAAAAAATAAAAAACAGCCTGCCTAAGAAAACCTGCAACCAAACATTAAAAAAAAACCTGCCTAAGAAAACCTGCAACCAAACATTAAAAAAAGAAAAAAAAAACAGCCTGCCTAAGAAAACCTGCAACCAAACATTAAAAAAAAACCTGCCTAAGAAAACCTGCAACCAAACATTAAAAAAAGAAAAAAAAACAGCCTGCCTAAGAAAACCTGCAACCAAACATTAAAAAAAAACCTGCCTAAGAAAACCTGCAACCAAACATTAAAAAAAGAAAAAAAAACAGACTGCCTAAGAAAACCTGCAACCAAACATTAAAAAAAAAAAAAAAACAGCCTGCCTAAGAAAACCTGCAACCAAACATTAAAAAAAAACCTGCCTAAGAAAACCTGCAACCAAACATTAAAAAAAGAAAAAAAAACAGCCTGCCTAAGAAAACCTGCAACCAAACAATAAAAAAAACTACCTGCCTAAGAAAACCTGCAACCAAACATTAAAAAAAAAAAAAAAAACAGCCTGCCTAAGAAAACCTGCAACCAAACATTAAAAAAAAAAAAAAAAACAGCCTGCCTAAGAAAACCTGCAACCAAACATTAAAAAAAACAGCCTGCCTAAGAAAACCTGCAACCAAACATTAAAAAAAGAAAAAAAAACAGCCTGCCTAAGAAAACCTGCAACCAAACATTAAAAAAAACAGCCTGCCTAAGAAAACCTGCAACCAAACATTAAAAAAAGAAAAAAATAAACAGCCTGCCTAAGAAAACCTGCAACCAAACATTAAAAAAAAAAAAAAACAGCCTGCCTAAGAAAACCTGCAACCAAACATTTAAAAAAAAAAAGCCTGCCTAAGAAAACCTGCAACCAAACATTAAAAAAAAAAAAAACAGCCTGCCTAAGAAAACCTGCAACCAAACATTAAAAAAAAAAAAAAACAGCCTGCCTAAGAAAACCTGCAACCAAACATTAAAAAAAAAAAAAACAGCCTGCCTAAGAAAACCTGCAACCAAACATTAAAAAAAAACCTGCCTAAGAAAACCTGCAACCAAACATTAAAAAAAGAAAAAAAAAACAGCCTGCCTAAGAAAACCTGCAACCAAACATTAAAAAAAAAAAAAAAAAATCAGCGT